>NC_056725.1:668477330-668667330 GCF_019279795.1 Protopterus annectens | reverse complement strand
CAGCTGAATCAAACAACAATGCACTATGAAGACGTACACAAATGCATGGATACCACCTTACCCAATGCAACCAGGACCCTCACTTCCAAAAAAAGGAAGCTGATCTGGTGGTCCCCTGCCATAAAGAAACTACAACAGAAGGAGGGAACTGATGTGGAATAAGGTGTAGTCCCAAGACAGGCAATGAACCCTTATCAGCCTCAATGAATAGGTGAGATCCCTCATCAAATACTACAAAGCTAGCTGTGAGAACAGACTTGGAGCACATAGTAAAGACAACCACAAGGCCACATACAGTTATGTAAAGAATATCCATGGCAATACCAAGAATTGTTCTGAACATCTAGACAGTGCTACATCCCAAACTGAGCCAACAAATAATGCCAATATACTGGCTGGCATCTTAAGTGCAAACAGTACCCCTTACCCCCCATAGGACCAATCCCAATACCAGTACACCACCAGGCACCCAGTATTAGTGCAGCACAGGTTACAACACCACTGTCCAAGGCTAATAATACAGCCTCTATGGGACCTTGTAATGTCCCTGGCTGTGTTCTACATGAACTACAGAGTGACCTGGCACCTTACCTGTGTGTCCTGTTAAAGCACAGCCTCACCACAGGCATTGTCCCTACTGAATTGTGCACTGCCACAGTCACCCCTCCTCACAAACAAGGTGTAACTACAGACCCTGTGAAAAAACGCCCCAACCGCCTGACAAGTCTGTTATACGAAGCTATGGAATGCATCATCATGCAACTAATAAACATGGATATGGGAATCTGCAGACTCAGGATCCTGCACAGTGTACCTTTGTGAAGGGTAGGTCATACCTGCTCATTCAACCTGTTCAACCTCTTGCCGTCAGTCATCTGTGCTGTGGATGAAGGCAAGGTGACACCTACAGCCTATTTTGATCTTGCCAAAGTCTTTGATAACATTCCCCACTCACTAGGCTTGGCATCAACCCCTATATCACTAGGTGGAAACAGAGGCACAAACACAGGGGTAGATTTGACATACTGCTGTCATACATTGAGACAGTTGCAGATGTCACTGGGTTTGTTGTAACATCCTTTATGATGAATATGACATTGGTAATACCAATAGAAGTGAGTATTTACTGACTGCATTCCCCAGAGTCCACAAGTGATATACCAAGGACAGCAACTATCTGGTGAACACACAAAACCTGACAGGCAGACATGTGGCCAGTCTGTGGACAGTGTGCCAGTGGAGAGGTATGTCAGAAACGTATCACTGTGAGTCATGACGTCACACACTAAATGCATGTCCACACAAACCCTGTCAAGCTATCAATCCACCATGTGTATAACAGCACTGATGAACCACAGCACGGCAACAACGTAAATGTAACGAAACTGGTATGGATGGCGACCTCAGACACCTCAGCTTGGACACAAGCCAGAAAAGATCCAGATAATAGACGTTTATTGCACAAAATCACAAATACGAAGTACTTAATCCAAGTTAAGCACTTTCGTCTGACAATTACAGACTTCTTCAGAACACAGACATACATCAGTTCCTTCATTTTTTTTAAAAACTATTATAAAAACTTATTATAAAAACTTATTTTAAAAAACCTATTTGTCCTATGTAAACAATCTATCTAACTTAAAAACCTAGGTAAATGTATATGTGTGCATGTAAAATTCTAGAGCGACAAGTACATAATACATAATACACTACACTGGAAAACATGATATAACGTAACTCATAAGGGCTAAATATAACAGACACATCGTGTTAACCTAACAATTGATATAGCTGTGTAGCCAGGACAGGGTAATGAAAGTGTAAACATATACATGCAAAATATGCAAGAAATAAATATGTATGTGTATATGTAAAGAATGAAAAGGGATGGAAGGGAATGATATATGAAAAGGTATAAAAAGGTGTCAAAAATAATGTATAATAATAATGGAGAAGGATATAGGGGAGTGCAGGTCACAATACAAAGCCACTAAGCTAGCTGCAGAAACGGTTTAATACTAATGTAATCATTGATTCCAGGCAATCTAGTAGCGTCAGAAATAATTTGCCATTTACTTTCTTTCATAGCCAATAAAGCTTTTACATTCCCACCAAACACTGTTGATTACATTAGTATTAAACCGTTTCTGCAGCTAGCTTAGTGGCTTTGACACCTTTTTATACCTTTTCATATATCATTCCCTTCCATCCCTTTTCATTCTATACATATACACATACATATTTATTTCTTGCATATTTTGCATGTATATGTTTACACTTTCATTACCCTGTCCTGGCTACACAGCTATATCAATTGTTAGGTTAACACGATGTGTCTGTTATATTTAGCCCTTATGAGTTACGTTTTCCAGTGTAGTGTATTATGTATTATGTACTTGTCGCTCTAGAATTTTACATGCACACATATACATTTACCTAGGTTTTTAAGTTAGATAGATTGTTTACATAGGACAAATAGGTTTTTTAAAATAAGTTTTTATAATAAGTTTTTATAATAGTTTTTAAAAAAAGTTTTTTAAATAGGTTTTTGGTGAGTAGGACTCATGTCATGTTTGACTCATTCAGTGTATGCATTTTCACCAATTAGTCCTTGTACCTTTAATTCTTTATTGATTGGATAGTGCATTTTGGCGCCTAAATTTATTTATAAATGAAGGAACTGATGTATGTCTGTGTTCTGAAGAAGTCTGTAATTGTCAGACGAAAGTGCTTAACTTGGATTAAGTACTTCGTATTTGTGATTTTGTGCAATAAACGTTTATTATCTGGATCTTTTCTGGCTTGTGTCTGAGCTGAGGTGTCTGAGGTCGCCATCCATACCAGTTTCATTACATAACAGCACTGATGACATAGAATCTGTTCACAAATCTGGAGATCTGTCCCCCATGTTGGTTGGCTGTCTCCATGTATCCTGCCCTGTGACATATTGCCACCCACTGTATGTAAATCTGTAGGCCACCACCTCTGTAATGTCCCTCACACAGGCAAGGAAATGGGGCAAGGCCCACATTAAGGAATGTCCCATATGTTGGAACTAGCAGCAGTGTCCAGACCCACAGCACAATACAATGTGGGTACCTACACAGTGCCATAGCAATACCTGACATCTCCACATCAATACAGAGGACAGACAGAAATTAGATAGCCAACAGGCTACGTATTAGGATCAATGTACTGTAAGATACATGTCTGAAACTTAAAGGTATGCCATTACTACATGACAGCAGTCCCCAATGACATGTCCAAAGAACATAGTAGTCTACAGTTAATGTCAACATATCAGATCAATATCCAGTATAAGATACATATAAACATACAGCTCAAACACATAGAACATGAAACTCAGTTTTGCATGCAGGGGTGTATAGTTCCAGTAGTACAATCTGCAATCTACTCTTATTTGAAAAAACACTGTTAAAAGTACTAACATAATTATACCATATCTGTTAAACTATTTCTGTCAACCAGTGCACTGTAGCTGGTGTAACATGCAAGTGTGACTGCATATAACTTGGGATACTACCCATGTATGAAACAAATTGAAAAAGAATAGATTGTGGTACTAATCATGTATACTTATGTATACAGCATACTCATGCCCCTTGCTACTGTAATGACAACACATAGAAGCATATTATGTACAGGGAATTAAGTACACTTATTAAAGATGTCATTACCCTGCTATTTTATCCGACTGGAATGTGATCACTGGTTACCAAAGCTAAGCTATGCCTAGCAGTTGCAACCATTGCTTACATTTAAATGTTAAGCAGATTTGCACACTGGTAAGTGAAGCCTACACGGTATAAGCGTCTATTCATCTAACGATACGTTAGCACCGCTTACCATTGGGCAAACCTGTGCAAACCCACTTAAAGCTGCTCAAAACTGCCTTAATGACTCTGTATCCAACAGTCCTTGTTCTGCCTAGCAACAAAATGAACAGTTCTTGAAGGACTTGAACCCAGGACCCTGCACACCACAGCTTATACAATTTACCAGTAAGCCACTGCAGCTGTGCTACTTGAGAATGTTGTCTCAAACATACCCTTCTTTACAGCCAGTTTAACACAGGGAAGATACAAGTGTGCAATTAGGAAAGATTGATATATATATATATATATATATATATATATATATGAATAAAAACATACATAGAAAGCTAGTGAGATATGTAGGTAGATCCATATATGTGTACAACAATATATAGATATATTAACAATAAATACTGAGGTGTACATATATATGTATGCAAATATGTACGTATACATATATATTCATATACATATATATATATATATATATATATATATATACATATATATATATATATAAAACACACTTACATAAATATATATATAAAACATACCTATATATATATATATATATATATATATATATATATATATATATATATATATATAGATACACACACACACACACACACACACACACACACACACACATATATATATATATATATATATATGTATATATGTATATATATATATATATATATATGTATATATATGTTTATGGGTCCACTTCAAAATGCTGACTTTCAAAATACCTAAACTCAAAATACTGAGACCAAAATCTCTAAAGCTCAAAATACTGAAAAATCAAAATACTGAAACTCAAAATATCGAAAAAAACCCCCACAGTACAGCAACACAACTATATTGCAGCAGAACTACATACAGAAACATATTACCATTCTGCAAGTATAGGCAGGGGGGCTGCGCCTTCCACACCCCCTGCTACTTAAATATATCAATTCCAAGATTGAAATGCACTACACTAAAGTGCAATCTTGGAGTTGATATATTTAAGTAGCAGGGGTGGGGGGCCGATGCCCCCCACAGGGGGGGTACAGGGGGGATTGCCCCTTGCTTATACTTGGAGAAAAGCAATATGGTTTGTGTTTTATTTGTTTCAGTATGCACTTGTGCTGGAATATAATAAGTTGGTATCCTGTGTCTTTTCAGTATTTTGAGTTTTCAGTATTTTGGTCTCAGTATTACATGAACTACAAAATTAACTGGCACCTCACCTAAGTGTCATGTTTAATCATAGCCTCACCCCAGGCTTTGTGCCTACTGAGTGGTGCACAGCTACAGTTATCCCACTCCACAAGGAAGAATCCACCTTGGATCCTGGGAACTACTGCCCCATCAGTCTGATGAGCCTGATCTGCAAGGCCATGGAACGTATTATCATGGAAGTTATAAACAAAGACATTGGCAACCTTCAAACACTGGACCCCATGCAGTTTGGGTTCATGAAGGGCTGATCTTGTCTCCCAAACCTGATTGACATCTTTGAATCAGTCTCCAGAGCCATGGACAAGGGTAAGGTGGTCCACACAGCCTATCTGGACCTCGCCAAGGCCTTCGACACCACCCCCACTCTGGAATTATAGATAAACTTACTAAGTTGGGCATTAAACCCTACATCACTTGATGGGTTGCCATCTGGCTTATTGACAGAACCCACACTGTAAAAGTAGCCGACTCCAAATCCAGCTCCAGACAAGTGACAAGTGGAGTATCTCAGGGTTCAGTCCTGGGACCACTCTTGTTTGGCATCTACTTCTCTGAAGTACAGGCCAACACTATGGGTCTCTGGCTGACAAAGTTCGCAGATGGCTGCAAACTGGGAGCCATTACTGAATCCTCAAATGATGTGGATAATCTACAAAAGGGCCTTACAGAAACAGATGCTTGGTGCCAGAGCCATGGGCTCAAGCTCAATGCCAAGAAATATGTAGTTATCCCCTTTGGGAAAAACATGTACCCATGAATTACCACATAGGTGGCAGTACACTAAACACTGAAAGTATGATAAGAAACACAGGTGGACAGTGGTCTCACCTTCGATAACCACTTCACCACAACAGTCAGGAAATCCTTCTATGTGGCACGCCTCATCACTAAGGGCTTTTCATCCAGAAAAAAATGAGATCATTGTCCCACTGTACTCATCCCTCATTAGACCCATTATAGAATACAATGCCCCGCTTGGTATGTACCTCTCAAGACATCTGCAACAACTGGAAAGGCCACAGAAATACCTCACTAAATGAATCACAGGCCTAAAGCAGATGCCCTATGCTGACCGTCTAAAAAAACTCCACCTATATTCTGTCACATATCGTCTACTCAGAGGTGATCTTTGCTTAACATACAAGGCAATATCAAACCCAGAACTGTTGGACATGCTACATTTAAAGAAATCCCAATCCCTCAGAGGCACACTCTCCAGGGATCTAAACCTTGTCATCACAATGAACAAAATATGTTGAAGGGATAGGTTCCTGACCCAGAGACTCCCCAGACTCTGGAATAGACTGCCCATACATGTCAAGCAGAGCCCCTCTTTGGCCCTCTGCAAAAGGAACCTTGATGATTGGATGGGAGATAGGAAATTCACCCCAGGGATCACGTCAGTCGCCCTACTAGACAGGGGTCCATTGAAGTAAATACTGTGGGAAGAAATAGCCAGGGAATTGCTATAGCTAGGCTTGTATAGACCCTAGGGCCAATAGCCTAGTACTAACCTATGAACCTATTATGAGTTTTCAGTATTTTGAGTTTAGGTATTTTGAAAGCCAGTATTTTGAAGTGGACCCATATATATATATATGCATACATGTCTGAAAATGCCCATACAAACATATGATGCTGATAGACCATGCACAACTGGGGCATCATGCACAGTTGGATATAAAAGCAGCCATGACACTCACATCTGCCCCCTCCCCCACATTCCAAATAAATGAGTGAACAGTACACTGCTACAAAATCATGATGGGCCATACTCAATGGCCAGACATACAACAATCTCTTAGCAAAACCATTAAAATGTCTGAACATAGCAAAGAAAAATACAATCAGCCAGTAATTCACACATTTTTATTATACTCTGATGCCTTGGCCAAAGCCTTGAAGGAGTAAACATCACCAGAAATACATGCCTTAATCCCAAGAAGCAATTAACACTTAATTACATAATTGAATACACAGCCTCTAATTACACTCGTCATTTAACCCCTTACGGGATAAAGTACCACAGTTAATATTAATACATTGAAGCCTGTACATAACAATTGTCCTTTTATGAATGTATCATCACACTGAGGAACAGATGTTTTCAGAAACAGTACCTTGAGACCCACTACTGTCCCCATGGTGTAATTTATTCAAATGTACAGCTATAGAACTGACATATTTCTTATCAGTAATACGTCTAACATGTTCTAACAGCCAAGTTTTAAAACATGTGTTACTGTCCCCCACATAAAATATGTTACAAGGCCATCCAAGAGCATTCCCTATACACCTACCTCTGGAATGTACAGACCTCAACATGTTTCCCAGCCATTCCCCTCAGCAGGAATTACAACAGTAAATAATGATAGACCAGTATACCTATCCACCTACTACTATATGACATCTGGACAAAGCCTGACATAATTAGTGGACAGAAGCTCAAATACATGGCCATACATGAAATATTGCTGTTATACACTGAGAAAGTTGCTGGTGTTACAGGGTTTATTGTAACATATCTTTTCTGAGGGATATAAAGTCAGAAAAAAAATGGATGTTACCATCTACATAATGCAGTCACCAGAGTATGCTACTGATTTTCGAAGGAGAACACCTGTCTGGGGAACAGCCCATACATAACAGGCTAACCTGTGGCCATTATGTGGATGGCCCTACAGTTGAGAGCAATGCAAAGACAGACCAAAAACCATGCAGAAGTTGCATGTACAGACAATCCTTGTTAAATTAGCAGTATTCCCAACATATTATAGCAATACTCACATTCTGCTGTTAAGTCCTGAACCTTCCCCACCATTTAGTTGGCTTGTCTCCACAGGTCTTGTTGTAAGAGGTAGTAGCCAACACAACTCCAGGATGTCTTCCTCACAAGTAAGAGAAAGGGCCAACGCCTACACGGAGTACTCATTTATAGGAGTGTGTTGCCATGACATTGGCTATTGGAAGAACTACACAGCTGGTCTGCATGCAATTAGCAAGTGGGGAACCCCATAGGTGCACAGACCATCACCTGGTCGTGAGCATCACATAGAAAAGCCATGCTGCCACCTATTCAAACTAGCTCTATCCCTGTAGGAGAGAGAGAGAGAGAGAGAGAGAGAGAGAGAGAGCTGGAAAAGTGAAGAAATAAAAAAGTTAAGTGGAATATGTAAGCAAGTAATTGAATCTAGTACTTGGTCTGTAATAATGGGAAATATAGTTTGGAGGAATTTATGTCCCAACAAGACATGCTGCAGTAATGTCCTACTAAACAGCTGCTATGGCCACAGCATCTGGCCCTCTCTGCAGTGGGAGATATCACAGACATACCTCTCAACTGTACAGATCCTCACAGAATGTCCACATTGTACCATCATGTATTTTTGTCTGTTCCTCCTGAGATCTGTACTTTACTGGCAAATAGCTGAGGATTGAAGTCATCAGGTAATGACAACACTTGAGTTTGAGACTCCACATCCTTAAGAATATTCACTGTAATGCTAAATGTATCATTCTGTGAACTTTCTATGTTTGTAGCAGGTATATTTAAAGTCTGTCCCTATTTATACCCCATCATTTTAGGCATTGTCCAGATGTGATGCTTTGAGAGGTTGTGAGGTGAGAACACAGCTCATGAGCCTGACCCACCTGTTAAAGAACAGCTCACATATTACAACTGCAGGGGTGCCTGTCAAACAGTTGTGACTGTGCCACTTCTATGTCAGTTAATAGGATGTTTTCCATATTTTTATTTATTTATCTATTTATTTTTATTTATTTATTTAAATTTGTTGACCGGGAGTGTCTGACTGGATGTAGGTCCATTTTCAGCGGAGGCCCGGGGAGAAAAGCTCCACAGTAAAATAAACAGACAGTAGTTACATTGGATTACATAGCGATTAACAATTTAACATAGCAATTACTTACAACATATTTACAGATGAAGAACATAGTACATCAGTAGACAACTATAATCTTTATCTGTGAAGTGCATAACAGACATTAACAAATGTTACAATGAGAAGTTCCTGCTGTATAATAAGTACTAGGCTTATGAGCATCTGAGCTTGCTATAATCAAGGTAGTTAGTGGAGTGGAAAGAAAGGTAGTGGTTGGATGGGGTGGATGATATTAGAGTGGGAGTTGCAAGGGCATAGCCAGCATGATTTTAGGTGCGCTTTTAGTAAAGTTTTGAAGTATTACAGTATCGAATGGATTTCTACGACCCTGCGATTGTTATTAGAAAAATTTGGATAGGATGCCTTTATGCTTTGAGATTGGAAAATCATTATATTAGCAGGTCATGGAATAAGGACTTCCTTAAAACGTAATATTTTGTCTGTGCTGTTTGCAGATATAGTACACATTATTAGTTTTTATATATATATGCAGTTATACACAGCCCTATAATATTGATAAGATTAATTTTGTTATTTTTAGCTTTGCCATAGATATTATTCTGGAGCTTTTTATATATAGAATTTGCGTTATTTGATGTATTTTCATCATATATATAATATATTTTAATAACATCTTTAAAGTAGATGTTTGTTATAGAACATCAATTATATCCAAATAAATGAAATTTTTGGGCTGTTTTTAGAAAGTTAATGACCTTCTTCAGCCATGGGGCTTGATAGAGTTAATGAAAAATAGCTTTTATGCCTTTATGCACTCATTAATTATTACAGTTTTTAGTTTAATTTTTTTGTCAGCCCCTTAGCCTTTTAGCTTAGGCTTTTATTTCAGTTGCAGTATAATCAATTATTATTTGATATACATTTCTGGTGAAAGATTATTTAATGAGATTATAAACATATTATGTTTTAAAATGTCGCAATGGCGCATGGTATTTCAAGCTCCATGACTGATACAATAAACGAAAAGCATGTATTTCGCCTTGTTTTGTTGAACTTAAAATGCGGCGTGTAATAACAAGTATCCTGAATTGTTTACTTCCCAGATATGGGCATGACTTCCTTAAGAACCATTTGTAGTAGTTTATTTGTACTAATTACAGGCATAATACATGATATTGACTATTATACGTTTATAAGACTTTAAATTATGAAGGGTCATTTGTATTGAAAGTATTTTAAAACAGTATATTTAAGTCTTTTTATTGAACGCAAATATACCAGCGTTACTTTGATGAATCATCTTAACAATGCACTGATTTATTTCTTAATTGATTGAATGATTGACAATATGTTTTCACTATAAAGGCAACTAAAATCTTTGTGAAATTTGTAACCTGATGAAGCGCATCTTATTGCGTGAAAGCGCTCGTTTTTGTTTTTACTAATAAAAGACTAAAAACTTTCTTCCTCGTGGTGGTTTCAAGCAATATTTAAGCCTAAAGTTTTGAAGTGGGTGCATGATGGTACGGAGGTAATTGTGGGTGGGAGTGAGTTCCATAATTTGGCTATGGTGCAAGAGAATAGTGATTCACCAGCAGAGTTATTGGCTTTAGTGATCTGCAAGTGATTTTTGTTGCTGGATCTTAGTGGTCTGGTGGAGCGATAGGGTTGGAGTAGATTCTGAAGGATGGGACATTTAGTGGATGGTTTACTACTTTGTGGGCGAGTGAGAGGAGGTGAGGGAGTTCAAGCCAGCCCAGATCAGCAAGTGAGAGACAGTGGTGACTATGGTAGAATGCCCCTGTGGCGAATTTGTCGATTTTGTTGTAGCAGGTCTCTAGCTTGTTTAGATCACATTGCCTTAGGTTGGTATATATTGGAGAGGCATAAAGTAGGGTGGAGATAAGGTGGGAATTTGCTATTGAAATCTTTGCTGCTTTGGTGAGAAATTGCTTATTTCTGTATAACGCTCCTAGTTTTTTTGTGGACTTTTTTTATGGTCATGGATATGTGAATGTCAAATTTTAGTTTATTGTCTTTTTCCACTCCTAGCAATTTGGTGTGTTCAGTTGGGTATATAGTGGTGTTGTCTTTTGCTGTGATGTTAAAGTGAGAGTTGTTTTGAGTATGTTTGGTTGGTTGGAAGATGAGTAGTTTAGTTTTGTTTGGGTTGAGTATTAATTGGGCATTGGATAACCATGTTTCAACAGAGGAAAAGGCTTCCTGTGTGACTTTTTGCAGTTTGGGTAGGGACTGGGCTGAGCAGATGATGGTCGAGTCATCTGCGTATTGTATGAGTGTGCCATGTTTGGTGGCAGAGGTTAGATTATTGGTGTAAACAGAGAAGAGTAGGGGTCCAAGGATGGATCCTTGGGGAACCCCTATGGAGACAGGTAGTTGGGGAGATATGTAATTCTGCCATAAAATGGATTGTTGGCGGTCAGACAGATAACTCTGAAACCAGTTGGTGACTGATTGTGAGAAGGATAGGTTATTGAGGACAGAGATAAGTTGTTTGTGTGGGACCATGTCAAATGCTTTAGATAGGTCTAGGAAAGTAGCAGAGGAGAGATAGCGATTGTTTTTATGCTGAAGGATAGTGTTAGTAAAGGAGAGTAAGGCAGTGGTCATGCTATGGTTTGGTCGGAAACCATGCTGAGTACTGGAAAGGAGGTTGTTAGTAAGGAGGTAGTCTGAGACCTGAGAGTGTATGCATCTCTCTAGTATTTTGGAGAGTGGAGAGAGAATAGCTATGGGGTGGTAATTGGTTAGTTCTGTGGAGGGTCCGCCTTTGTGGAGGGGAATTATATGTGATAATTTCCACAGTGTGGGAACGTAACTTTTTGACAGAGATCGGTTAATCAAGATGGATACTGGGTAGGCCAGAGCATCAGCTGCGATTTGTAGGTATTCACTTGGGAGGTCGTCTGCTGCTAATTTGGTGGGTTTAAGTTTAGTTAAGAGTTTTTTTATGTTGGAGGTAGGTACAGGAGAAAAAGAGAAGGCAGTGGGGGAGATTACTAGTTGAAGGTGTGGGTTGGAGGGGAGGGGGTTGTGTTGTTTAGCTAGTGATAGTATGGTTTGGGTGAAGTGTGTGTTGAATGAGGTAGCAATATTTTCTGAGTAGTGAGGGATGTTAGGAGGAGGGGTACTGTTAAATAAAATTAAGAATTCAATACACAGGAGGTTCAGATTCAAAAGTTTACTAGTGTACACCAGGAGGCAAAACACGTACAAGTACAGAATTTTGTCTGACATGAAACAGGAAGCACACAATTTTATATAGGTTTAACATTCAAGCTATGCCCACCTTACTGACGTAATATGTCACAGGGCATCTACATCGCTTTAGCTTACAAGCCTCTATTCTTTTAATCAGCTGATGCAGTATATTTTAAAAACTTTTCCTCTAGATACAATAAGGCTTTGCTATCCAGCTGGTCAGTCATAATGTCTTTCTGTAAAGTTACTTGTTCAAGGTTTCATATCAGTTTGAATACAATAGCAGCTTCAGTCTTTTAATGCATGTCTTTGTTCTCTGTTATACTTTCTCACACAGCTGCGTGCTATCTAAGTAACACATATACAAGGCCAGATCATCCCAACAGGAAAGAGCAGAAGATTTCAGTATTTCACACATGTAATTTCCTGACCCAGCAGATAATCACTTATGAAAAGCATAAACATTAAAACTTGCTAAGCTAGCATTCTGTCAGGGTCAGAGATCAGCTTTTGCTTCAAGCCACACTGCAGTTTCAAAACTACTTCACATTTAGACATGAATTAATTTTACTACTATATGATTAATAGAATAAAAATACATTATATACTACTTTGCTTTTAAACTAGCATTTCTCATGTATTCAAATACACATTTTTCTAATACTTTTTATTCTATTTTGAAGTATGCGTAGTGTCATTTCATCTCCTAGCCTTTTCCACTCAGGATTTTCAGCTAGGTGAGTCATTTAATCTATACTTCAGAAAAAGCGTCATCTGAAATCAATCTTTCAATTTCAATATCTTGGTAGAAAGTTTCAGTAACAGATACATCAACAAAATCTTTGATTAATTTTTTCATGCAGGGAATTCCACAGCAAACACATGCTCCTATTAGGAGTATACCCACACAAATGGCAATTAGAATATTCATTAGGATGGAACCCCACCCCCCAAATAGATTCTGGAAAAAGTCCGTCAGTGGGTTTGGGCCTGGTTCAGTCATGGCTGATACTTGCTGAATTACCTCTAGGTAGTTATCTATCTCATGACGATTGTCAGGAATAAAAGCACAGCATTCTTCTTTGATAAGTGCGCACGTACCACCTCTCACCACTAGAGTGAAGTCAAGAGCCATCCGATTTTGTAGCACAACAGTTCTCATTGCATTCAGTTCATCAGTCACCAGTTCTAGGGCAGAAAAATTTGCATTACTCATTACTTTGAGAAGTTTCGATAACTTCCTCAGCTCCCAGATCGATTTGACTGCTCCATAGGCTGGGAATATTCCTACCCAGGATATAACACTGTCACTCAAGTCCATATGAGTCAATTCGCTTTTGTCTTTTACTGAATTATGGTCTTTCCAACCAGCTTCGATCTTCTCAACTGGATTCATAGGTTTCTAAACTGGACCTTCAGATTTTCTAGCTGTTTCTCTTACATTTCGTATCTTACCCAAAGGTAATTCTGCAGTATGTCTTATTGCCGGAACCAAGTAACCCAAAAAACAACTGCCGGACCAATTCTCAGGTAACCATTTATATGCCTTTTTCCCACAAATAAAATAACAGTTTTCTACTTTAGTACTAATACGCATCAGCCCTGCATGAAACATTTTCTGATCTATAACTGACAATTGTTTAAACAAAACTGGATTTTTTTAATGTCACTCATAGTTGTTTTCAATGAGATTAAATACGAGTCATAATTAGTATTGCAAAAAGTATTGCCATTGCTATTCTTAATATAACATCGGTAAGATATGGTTATATTACAATTACTCCAGCCCACCTGGAGAGTGTCATTTTTGTAGAAACATACAACTCCTTTTTGTGTGACAGGTAAAAATAAAGCTATTTTGTCCTGTGATCTCACAGTTCCTGTGTCGAAAAGTAAATTCTCCCAAGTCTCATTTATCCCCAAAGGGACAGCGGACATTATCAGTCCTCCATATGCTGTTGGTATAGCTGTACAAACCCAGCAATTTGAAATGTTCATAGTCTCTGCATACACACGTTTCATGGCTAGGTATGTGTTAAAATTTGGATGCCAGTCTATAGACGTTTCATCACGCCTTCCCACTTTCACTTGTGTGGTTGTGTGCAGGATAAACCACAGCAAGAGGAACATTGTCACAATTACAGTTAATAAATGTACACACAACAAAATGATTATGCAACATCTCTGGGGTTGATCTAAACTTCTATTCGCTTTGTTTTTGGCCATCTCAATCTGGTTGTGTATCAGTCACAAAGTTTTTATCAAGTTGAAAGTTCTTTACCGGTTTGCAATGTGTCAAATGAACCCAGGATGTCCTCACAGCCACTCTAACTGCAGTAGGCGTTGCCAACAGAACCTGGTACGGTCCCTCCCACTTTGGACTCGCCCAATTCTTCCTTTTCATCACTTTCACCCAAACGTATGTCCCAGGAACCAAGACTCTGGTCTGTTCCTTATCTGAAAAAGAGTTAAACTGCAAAACAGATTTATTTGTTAACAGTTTCCTCATATAACTAGCTAATGAACTGTCAGCCTCTTGCTCTGCAGGCATGAGAGCTTTCCACTGAGGCACATAATATGCTCTCCCAAAAACCATTTCAAAGGGAGTCAAACCCTTTACATTTGGAACCGTTCTCATACTCAGCAGTGCTAAAGGCAGTCAGTATATCCAATTCTTTTGGGTCTCCTCTACTAGCTTCCTAAGTTTATTCTTTAGGGTACCATTGTACCTTTCCACCAGTCCTGCTGACTGCGGGTGATAAGCACAATGGTTCTTCAAGGAGATACCAAAAAATCTCCCAAGCTGGTGAATCGTTTGATTCACAAAATGTGTGCCATTGTCACTATAAATCCTTTCCAGAATGCCAAATCTAGGGATTACTTCTTTTATCAGGGCTTTTGCCACTGTTGCTGCATCCGGGTTTTTAGTTGGAAAAGCTTCTACCCATTTAGAAAACATGTCTACAATAACTAAACAAAACTTTTTCCCTTCACATTTATTCAATTCTATGAAATCCATACAAATAGTATGGAACGGGTATGGTGGTATAGGAAAACTTCCTTGCTTGGTTTTAAATGCCCCTTGTGCGTGATGCTTGTTACAAGTATGACAAGCTGCACAAAATTTTTTTGTGTAATTTGTGTATCCGTATGTTTGGAATATTCGATTCACTAACTATACCATCCCCCCTGTTGAGACATGGCACTGCCCATGGCTCAACAAAGCTGCATATCTAAATAAATTAGACGGCAATATCGGTTTTCTTTCTTTGGAAATGTACAGTCCATTCTCAAGAATTGCACCTCGTTTTACCCATTTTTGTTTTTCTGCTTTTGTAGTAAGCATCTGCATTGTTTTTAACATGTCTAAATCTAAAATCTCAGAGGGTTGTAATTCCTCATTTAAAAGTAAAGTTTCTGAGTCTGAGGCTGCTTGCTTTGCAGCTGCATCAGCTCATGCATTGCCTTTCGAAATCTTATCCTGCTGTTTTGTATGAGCTACACATTTACAAATAGCTACTTTGGTAGGTAACTGAATAGATTCTAATAACTCCAAAATAAATTAGCATGATTAATAGGTTTTCCACTGGATGTTATCATTCCTCTATTTTTCCATTGTTGTGCAAATACATGTACTGTAGAAAAAGCATACTGACTATCAGTATATATGTTCACACTTTTATATTTTGCTAAAGTACATGCCCTTGTCAAAGCTATCAATTCTGCTGCTTGTGCAGATAAGTTGTGTGGTAAGGATTGAGCTTCTAAAATTTCAGTGTATGTAACTACTGCATACCCCACCAGATTCTTCCCTGTAGGACCCCTTCTGCATGAGCCGTCCACGTAATATGTCACCTCGGCATTATCCAAGGGCATATCTGTAAGATCTTGTCTAAGTAAAGCTAACTGTTCAATTTCCTGCAGGCAGCTGTGTGGTGTGCCCTCCGCAGGAGTTGGAAGTAATGTCGATGGATTCAATGTTGTACATCGTTCAATTGTCATATGAGGTTGGCTCAGCAGTATAGTCATACATGAAAGATGTCTAGCAGGAGAAAGGTATCCTACTTTCTCTTGCAGTAAAATTATTGCAACTGCATGAGGCACTCTCAATGTGAGAGGGTGGAATAACACCACTGAGGCCGAAGCCTGTACTGCCATTGCGGCTGCAACTACTGCTTGTACACAGTGAGGCAAAGATCGCGTCACTGGGTCTAACTGTGATGAATAGTAGGCTATGGGGCGTTGCTTGTCCCCATGTTGTTGCGTCAATACTGACGTCATATATCCTTGCTTACAATCTATGGTCTGAAAGAACCGTTTGTGATAATTGGGAAGTCCTAAAACTAATGAAGAAACTATTAACTGCTTCAACCTGCAGAAAGCCGCTTCTGCTTCAGTTGTCCATTGTAAAATGTCTTGTGCTGCCATTGGTGTCTTATATATCAAGTCAGTCAGTGGAGCAGATTCCAAAGCATAATTTGGTATCCAGCTCCGACAAAAATTAGTTGTACCTAAGAAAGACATCATTTCTTTCTTGGTTGTTGGTTTGGGTGCTTGCAAAATCGCTATTTTTCTTTCCTCATCTAGTATTCTACCTTCATTGGATATTACATATCCTAGGTATCTAACTTGTTTTCTCCAAAGTTGTAACGTACTTTTGTTTACTTTGTGTCCTTGTGTTGCTAAAAATTTCAATAATGCTACAGTATCCTCCCTGCACTGTTGCTGGGTGGGTGCTGCTAGCAAGATGTCATCTACGTAAAGTAGAATTTGACTACCTCCCGGTGGGGTAAATCCTGCCAGGTTGCTAGCCATTTCTTGTGCAAATATTGTTGGGCTCTCACAATATCCCTGTGGTAGTCAAGTATACGTATACCTCTTACCCTGAAATGTAAATGCAAACCAGTATTTGACTATCAGGATGTATAGGTATTGAAAAGAAAGCATTGTTAATATCTACCACAGAGAAATACTTCTGTTGCGGTTCTAAATCATTTAACAAAGTATGTGGGTCTGGCACCGTGGGTGCTCTAGGTATTACTGCATTGTTTACAGCTTGAAAATCTTGTACCATCCGCCATTCCCTGTTTGCTTTTTTAACAGGAAATAGGGGTGTATTACATGGTGAATCAGGAGATTCTACCAGTACTCCTTCTTTGAGTAATGCTGCTATTATAGGCTTAATTCCTATTTCTGCATCCTTTCTCAAAGGGTATTGTCTTTTCTGTGGTCTGAAAGCTGACTTTGGGGTTATTGCAACTGGTCCTGCTGTTCGAATAAGTCCTACATCTGACTTGCCTGTTGACCAGAGAGTTGTTGGAATTTCACATAAGGCCTTTTCTTCTTCTTCTAATAAGAACGCTAATCAGCTGTCCTTGCTAGATTGCAAGTGTACAGCTGGATGTGTCTGTGTCAACCAATTCAGTTTTTGTTTTTGCATCCCTTGTTCTGACAGTTCTAAATCAGTCTGTTTCTCCCATCTTGTTACTTTTTCTCCTAAATCTGCCCATTTAACACCTTTGTTCTTTGTCAAACTGACATGTGGCAACCGATTTGATCTATACAATGCAAGGAATTCTTGAGGTAATGAACAGCTAACTACACTGTTCCCCTTAGCATCCCAGTACAAAGTACGCAAAACCAATCTAGTTGCACGATTTCTAAACAATTCTTGCTCATATTCTCTATCAGGTCCTGGTGTAGTACAGTAGTATAGAGCACAGTGTAACAAATGCTGTCGATCAGTGTCAAGGGAGGGGGCTTTACTGATGGCTACGTTCATCAGCTCCTCGGTTACTGCCCCTGGACCAGTCGTGACTAGGTCCTGGCTGTACCAGTAAAAAGTTTCACCCTCCGATCGCACTACAAAGGTATCCATTTGTCTCTGTGCCTCCATACCTTGTACAGTTGGAACTACTGCTATGCCAAATATCTGCATAAGGTCCCTGCCCAGTAGGTTTACTGGACACTTTGCAGAAACAACTATTTTACTTCTCTGGGTCATACCTGAAACAGGGTCAGTTATTGCTATATCATGGAAAAGTGGTTCCCTGTATAGCTGTCCATTTGCGGCTTTTACTAGTATATAATCAGGTGATTCGGATTGTCCTGGTAACTTGGAGGGGTGTATCAAAGTCCGTGACGCTCCTGAGTCACACAGGAATTTGACTTCCCTTCCCTCCACCAGAAGTGTAACTTCCGGTTTCGTATCTGCCAAGTAGAGCTCTAAGCTCAATAATGCTAAGTCCAAAATTTCACTTTCTTCATCCTCCATATCTACTTGCACTTCCTCTACTCCCTCTATCACATTTACATTTGTTTTCTGTTGATTAAGTTTTCCTGATGATTTCTGACTTTTATTTGATGTATCCTCACTATCATATAGTCAGTCTTCATCTCCTTATCTTCTGTGATTACCTTTTGTTTTGCCTACAATCCCTTGCTAGATGTCCTTTTTCCCACTTGAAGCATTCACCTTTCTTTTCCTCTCTTCAAAATCTTCTGATCGTTTGTCAGACTGTTTGTTTCCCTGGGCATTCTTCTTGCCCTTTTTACCTGACTGTAATACATATACTTCAGCTCCGTCTTCAGCAGTGAAGACTTGTGCCTTCTTTTTATTTTTACTATTAAAATGTCTCTCAGCATGTCTAGCTGATTCGAGTAAGGCTTGTAGCCTCCTGTTCGATGATCTATCATATGCTTCGTAATGAAGCTACTAATAGGTGCAATGCAACCTTTCAAAATGCATTTTTAATTGTTGTTCATAATGGGAATCATTCGTTTGGTTCTCAGGAACCGACATACCGCTATGATTATTAAAACATTCTAATAATCTAGCATAATATCCATCTATTGTCTCATTTTCCTGTTGTATGCATTGATTAATGCAAGTCCATTCTGCTCTGGGTTTCCATTTCTCAGAGATTCGGTCTGTCAGACCTTTCACTCTGTTGTCTAACTCTGCGTCACTATGTGGGAGTGGTCTAAGCTCTGCATTACAAGGATTCCAGGTGCCACTAATCATGTGCCAATCCGGACCTATAATTTGTCTTACTACTTTTTCTACTTCTTCCCCATTCAAGTGGTAACTTAACCTCATGCCTTGTAAATCTTCTAAAAATTTCGTAAAATTAACTTTCGGATGGGGGATTCCCTCAGTAGCCTTCCGGATGTCTTCCGGTGTCCATGGTCTATATACTAAGAGTGTTGGATCCTGCCCTTCCCGTCCTGCCTGAGGATTTGGAACTTCTATAAGTGGGCATATTTCTTCCTCACTCTCATCCTGTAGATTTCTTTCTATTTGGTATGATTCTCTGTCCCTATGTGTTTTACGTGTTCGGGACCTAGTCTCAATAGGATCTCTAACAAATGGTTGTGGTCTTGCTGAAACTTCAGGATGACCAGCCTGTCCACTCGCTTCATATCCTGAAAATGGTAAGGGAGGGGGTAAGGGAGGAGGAGGAGGAGCTGTCGCTATTACCAAGTTATTATCCTCTTTGTCTAAAAATAATGTTTTTGAATTTTTAAGCTTCTGTTCTCTATGATTTGCTTCCTCAATCCACCTGTGTGCTTGAGGTATGCCTAGTTGGTGTTGCTTTTTTGCCTGACCTCCTGCATCAGATTTAAGCTGTTTAAAGAGTTTAACTAGTGAAGGTTTATCTAGTTTACCATCAAATTCATATTTATTAACCCATTTCGTATAATACCTAACGTTATCAGAATGTTGTAATTGCATGTATTTTGCGTCTTCGGTTAGGGGCGGATCTCTCGAGGTTTTAGTGCACTGATTACCCATGTCAAAGAAAATGTTACGTAACCCTTTTTTTATCACGTGATATCAAGTTCTTAGTTCCTGTTCACAGTTTATCTAGAATAACTGTCTACCTTATTCTGTTACCCTGATCTATGACCAAATATACAGTACTTCCTTTAGTCCCTGATCTGCAAAACAAATCTTGACAACAATATACTGTAACCTAGTCCCTGATCTAAAACAGAAAAAAGGCAAATTCTTCCTACCTGAGCCTCCGGTATTGAAAATCGTTCAAGTTCTGCTTTTTGGCCACAGATCAGAAAGTGGCCAGCCTCTTTACACATGACAATTCAGTCGGAGGTCTTTTCACTCAAGAAGAACCATTTCGGTAACTTCTCCTGCACAGTATTCGACCACCGATATGCTCTGATCTGCAGTTTACCAAGGGAATTCCGTCTTGCGAAGGACCAAACTGTTAAATAAAATTAAGAATTCAATACACAGGAGGTTCAGATTCAAAAGTTTACTAGTGTACACCAGGAGGCAAAAAACATACAAGTACAGAATTTTGTCTGACATGAAACAAGAAGCACACAATTTTATATAGGTTTAACATTCAAGCTATGCCCACCTTACTGACGTGATATGTCACAGGGCATCTACATCACTTTAGCTTACAAGCCTCTATTCTTTTAATCAGCTGATGCAGTATATTTTAAAAACTTTTCCTCTAGATACAATGAGGCCTTGCTATCCAGCTGGTCAGTCATAATGTCTTTCTGTAAAGTTACTTGTTCAAGGTTTCATATCAGTTCAAATACAATAGCAGCTTCAGTCTTTTAATGCATGTCTTTGTTCTCTGTTATACTTTCTCACACAGCTGCGTGCTATCTACGTAACACATATACAAGGCCAGATCATCCCAACAGGAAAGAGCAGAAGATTTCATTATTTCACAAATTTAATTTCCTGACCCAGCAGATAATCACTTATGAAAAGCATAAACATTAAAACTTGCTAAGCTAGCATTCTGTCAGGGTCAGAGATCAGCTTTTGCTTCAAGCCACACTGCAGTTTCAAAACTACTTCACATTTAGACATGAATTAATTTTACTACTATATGATTAATAGAATAAAAATACATTATATACTACTTTGCTTTTAAACTAGCATTTCTCATGTATTCAAATACACATTTTTCTAACAGGTACTGACTTTACCTGGGTGGAGGATGAAGTTTATGGAGGACCAGAATTGTTTGGGGCTGTGTTGTGAGGAGTCTAGGGCAGACTGGTAGTTTTGGAACTCGTCCTGTTTTATTAGCTTTTTGACTCTATTGCGTAGTTCTAGGAATTTCTGTCTAGCTGAGGGGGTTTTGGTTTTGTGCCAGTGCTCCCAGGCTTTATCCCTGTTTTTCATTTCTGACTTAGTGGTTTTCTGTAGCCATGGGGAGGGTTGTGCTTTGGTTCTGGAAAATCTTATGGGGGCATGGTAATTAAGGATGTTCAGGAAGGTAGTATTAAAAAATTCAACTGCGTCATCTAGACTGAGGTACTTTAGAGGATGCCAGTTACATTATTTGAGGGATGAGATGAATGTGAGTGGGTTAAAGTTTAGTTTTTTTACGTATTTGATGGTAGATGACAGGTTTAGCTTGGTATAGGTATTTTTTGAGTAGGAATGTTGGGGAGTGATCACTAATAAGCAGCCTGTTATATATGACTGGGGGCTCTTACTGACTAGTATCCAATCCAGGGTAGTGTGCTTGCTGGAGTTTTTATTTATCCTGGTTGGTGACTGGACAAGTTGGGTGAAGCCATGAAGGTGTACATGATGGGTTGGATTGTTGCCAGAACATGATTGCCAGTCAATATTGAAATCACCTAAGATGATAGTTTCTTGGGGGAGATGGTGGGTAGACCAGCTGAGGAGGTTTTCTAGTGGAGGGATGTTTTGGCCAGGTGGGAAGTAGCATCCAATAATGTTGATGGTTTTGTTTTGGTTAATTTTGAGGTTGGTATATATTATTTTCTTCATTGCTTATTTGTGGAGCTGATGATTTTAAGATCTGGATGTTTAGATGCTGTTTAAATATTATAGCTACACCACCTCCTTTTTTGTTTAGCCGGTCTACTCTTAGTATGCTGTAACCTGTAGGGAGTATTTGCTCACTGGTAATGTGAGGTTTTAGCCAGATTTCTGTCAGGATGACTATATCTGGGGAGTACAAGTCTATGGTGGCATGGAGTTCATGGACTTTGTTGGATATACTTCTAATATTTAGGCTTAGTAGAAGGAAGTCACTTGGCTTTCTATTGGCTGTAATATGGGAGAAGTTGTGGTTTGTAGTCTGATTATGAGGATTGGGGTTGGAGATGGTAGGGCCAGGGTTGGGGTAGATGTCTCCACTTAGGGCTAGTTTTGATATGCATGAGATTATTCATTTTCTCAGTTTTTGAATGTGTTTGTTTATAAGGGAAACTTTATGATTGTGCTCTGTCGGTAATAGGTATGGTGGGAGGGTTACTATGTTAAGTTGTAGGGATGCTTTATGTTTGAGTAATATAGTTGGTAGAATATGTGGGGGGTGCATAGGGATGGTTCTTGAGCTGGTGGGAGGGGAGCTGAGTGTGGGTGAGACATGAGTGGTGGTGTGAGTAGTAGTACAGTGGTAGTGGTTGAGTGGGGAATGATGGAGCTTTGGTAGGATGTAAGATATGCAAGGAGAGTGCATGCAGTGAGCATAGGAAAGGTATGCTTGTACATGTTAGTTGAGGAGGTGTGATAGTAGTGGGAAGATGGAGGAGGTAGTGTTGGGTTAGCGCTGTGGTTGGCTATTGGAAAGATGGGAGGTGTTTGAGTGCAATAAATGTGGGACCACTGGGGTGGGAGGAAATAGGGGCAGGGTGGGGCGAAGCGGGTAGAGACCCTATTAGTTGCTCGTATGAGGGGTCTGGAAACAATCACAAAGCAAAGACAAGTATGTGTTAAGAAACAATCACAATTGACCAAGGACTGCTCTGAAACTGTAAGTCATTTCTTAATTGTTCAGGTGGAAAAACAGGATAACCTTGTATCAGTAGGCTACTGTGGTCATAGTTTAAATTAACAAACACACAGTATTGATCAGTTATGGATATTATTTGCTAACAGAAGGGAATAAGAGAAAGTGGAAAATGTGTGTCTGTGTGTGTGTGTGTGTGTGTGTGTGTGTGTGTGTGTGTGTGTGTGTGTGTGTGTGTGTGTGTGTGTGTGTGTGTGTGTTGTGGGGGGAGTTCTGCTTACAAGCCAAAGCAGAGTGCTCTCCAGGGGAAAATGAATATTGGCTCAAACAGGTAGACACATACTCAAAGTTAACTGTAGCTGTTTGCAGACAGTTCAGACCCGGACTGCGCTTTTCCTACAAGAATGTTAAAGGTGGTACCGCAGTTGAATACTTAAGAGTGGTGTTAGGTCTAGAAAAGAAGAGTACAGAGAGGTGTAAGCACTTTTGAGATGGTAAATATATATTATAAAGATTATAAAAAACACACTGAGCAAATAGCTACCGCATGCAGGACAATGTCTTGAACCAACTACTTAGTATATGCAGATACTGAGCCAATTGGAAGAACATTAGAAAAAAAAAACCCAGACAGTTATGCAGTCACAGATAAAAATATAGCGAGCAGCAATCTGTCGTGGTTCTCTAATGTGATTCTATCCACCAGTAACAGCACAATTATATAGAAATAATTTAGACACTAGTATGAACTGTCTACACACAACACAATTACATGAATAACATTAGTGAACAGGGTGCAGCTATGCAAATAGACCATACATACTATTATACTAAAAACAACTTGTCCAACATATCCATGTTACCTGTGATTATGAGTATGACACAACTTTGCCTTGTAAAGCTAAGACACCTATAGAGGGAGTGTGCATGGTAGAGTACTGTTGCAGACATGTGTTGAACTGCATGTAATATATTGACTTAATAACATTGAACTATACAGTGTTCTGCTGGACAATAAGCACATTTGTGACTGATATCTGTAGTCACATACACTTATACCTGTGTTATGTCAACCAAACCAGTGGCAGGTCTGCGAGCAATGGCATTGTAACATAATAGCCTACTTATGACTGCTGGACATCTTCCAGGTTATCACAGTGATGTGAAACCCTACTGTGCAATCAATGTACTAATGTATGGTGCAGCTATATTAATACAGTATCAATACTGATGTACCCTTTGACACCCATTTATGTGTGCCATTGTCCAGACATACTGCTGAAACAGGTTGAGAAAGTATGACTAAGCAGCAAGACTGTAAATACAGTGTGCCATACTTACATTCAATAGAAATGTATACCAGGTATCCCCTGAGCACATGTATGTATGCATATGTTCAGCTGGAAGGCACAAAACTAATCACATGGGTTTCAAACAGCCAGGTAAATAGGCTGTGCATGTTGCACATGTGTATTATATCAGTTTCAGTGCATACAACAGACATATATGTGTACAGCTACTGGTGGCTGCATTGCCCTGACACTGATGTAGGTACTGGAGTAGGCATGATTATCGGGTATTGATCTGAGAAGTGTCCACCTTTGTTATGAGCCTCTGTCCATGCCTACCACTGCCAGCTATAAAAACACCTATATACAGTGGATATGACAAGTGCACACACCCCTGTTGGAATGCCAGGTTTGTGTGCTGTATGACAATCAGGCCACAGAAGATCATTTCATAATGTTTCTCATCTTGAATGTGGCCCCTAACCTGTCAAATTCCATTGTAATACAATCAAAGGTGTTTCTCGGAAGGTGAGCAACTATTGCCAAGTGAAGATGTGCCACAATGTTAGAGTCCAGACCAAGATGGATGAATGCTGTAACCATCTCAAGACATGCGTACACAAGTTTAAGGGTGTGCATACTCATTCAACTGGCTTATTGTACTGAGTATTATTTCCATATGTTTTCACAAACCATGTTATATTTTCAATTGAATTGTACAGGCTATAGGTCACACTACAGGTGGGAATTGTTATAAAATGAGTTATTGTGGTGTCATGTTCCAATTGCACAAATACCAGACAGTGTATCAGGGGTGTGTAGAATTTATATCCACTGTAGCTATATGGACACAGCAGTATCTGACCTGTATATCCAGCCTCCACCAAGATATAGTAATCCCCTTTGGTGGACAGCAGCAATACATAAACCACATAATAGGTTGCTACATTGAGTGTACAGGGACACATAGGTGCAGGCAACAACTTTGAAGCAAGTCCACCTATATCTGAGCAAGCAGATAACTTCACATGTGACATCCTGTAAGGCTGACTATGACTATGAATCAGACATATCCACACCACCAAGGACAACTGCAACCGTGTCTCCACATAAGTTGTAAGCCTCAGATGAAACCACACAATTTACCCTGCACTGGGGGTAAAGAACACCTCATACACACATGCCATGGATATAGGCAACCTGTATCACATAGGTTAGGTGGGAACACTGCCACCCTGTCCACCCCAGTCATACATGGAGATATGCATATCAACCACACTTCTCCCCACAGCAATGGTGAGCATGTACATATTGCCTACTGATGGCAACAACAGCATATCTCCAGGGGACATACTAACATCAGTGTCTGCCTCCTACATGAACTCAGTCATGTGCTCAGAGCTCCATCACACACCACAGTCAAACACAGACCTGCCACCATCCATACACCATCCACATGGAAGATGACCACTGTCAACCCTCTACACATAAATGAATGGAGGATAGAGGATTATACAATCAAGTGTCCAACATTGGGGGAAATAAGCTCTGGGACAGGCGTGTAATGCAAGCTGCTATAGCCATGAGAGCTTGGAGGTTTCCGGAGTAGTCTGGATTTTTTGAAAGTAATATCCATTGTTGATGTGCATTTTGACAACTGTATGAGGTCCTGTGACCTTTTCCTGTTCATGTCTCCCAGGTAACATGCAGAGTGCTCGCCTACCAGCATTCTCTGTTGGGGGAACAGACAGCATCACCCAATATGTGATTGGACATGATGCCCTGTCATGTGGACGGAGAGCAGAAGATGTGTGGGAGAGGACTGCCCTGTGGAACAGTATGGTCCACTGGGTAAATTATGTGGGATTGCACAACAGAACTTATGTGCATGTGCAGCATCAGGCCACTGACCTGAAATGCCATGCCCATCAGTCTAGCAAGAGACCGGCTAGACAGAGGTGGGGGCCCAGCCATCCAGCCCCCACTGACACCCACCGAGGAGCTCCTCACCAGACTTGACCCACACTCTGAATGCACAGGCCATGATGCTGAGGGAAGCATTGTGGAGGTATATTGCACACACACACTGGATGAGAAGTGTGCAGGTAAGGGCCCAGTGTGGATTAGTACACTAATGTGTCAGACATACATGTATCTGTATTGTATCTACATACATGTGTCAGGTCCAATTGCAGTTGTAGATGGGGTTTTCTAATACACAGAGGTGCACATCTATGTTGAGGACAGGACATTATTATTCTGGTTAGTACTGTAGATGTGCAGACATGCTGCATCCATCCTGTACCAAGGCCACATGTGCATCTGCTGACAATAACACCCTCTCACAACTACCTAGGACCCTCTGGCCTGCATATGGGACAGCAGCTTGAAGCTGGTGAGTATGACATTGTTCTGTTGTTGCTGGCAATACCCCAGGCATGTAAATCACATGCAATTTACCATGTAAACAACCATCAGTAATAGCTATATTGCTTTATGTAAAAGCTATATTGCTTGTTGTGCATGTTCAGTTGTGCTGGGGTTAACTGTATTGCATCACATTGGTCTCCACTGGGGCCTATCTGACATGAACTCAACATTCCTGTAGCATACCTCACAACTTGTCAGTGCCAAGACATCTGGACAGAGGCCAGCAAATTGTGCTGGACAAATGGCCTAAGGTAAGGTCATGTGTGACAAATTACTGGTATACAGTGGATATACATTATGTACACACCCCTCTTAAGATGCAAGGTGTTCCTTTTACATACTAATTAGGGCCACAATATGACAGTCCACACCTCTTCCAGCCTTTAATGTGACCCATAACAGGTACAGTTCACTTTTAAAACAAAGCATCTGGACTTATGTATTGCACCTACAAGGCTGGCCACCTGTGAGGGTAGCAGACGTCCTATCAGCATGATGTTTCAGTCAAGCATGATACCTCATACTGTCATGTGTGTCAGTACACTCACTCACTGTGGCCTATTTGGCTATAATATCACATACATGGGCATTGTTAAGGGACACAGACCACTTCCGACCACATCTAGTTTTTAGACATATGGATATTCCAGACACATCTGTACAGAAGACTGTACGATGGTTTAACCTGCTGCTTGTGAGGCAGATGCTGTTACCACACTATATAAAGTAATGGCAGTGGGAGGTGGTCACCAGCCATGTATGGTATATGCATCAAAATGGTATAAGCCACGCATGGTATGATCCTCGCACACACACAAATGGTTGCCATCATCCTGCCTATCTAGGTATTCCTACTATAGTGCTACACAGTTATCAGACACGCCACATAGCTTATGCATTTCCACCTCTTCCAAAGGTACCTCTAAGGTGGATGACATCAACAGGTCTACTAAATTGGAGTGAAGGGAAGTGTAAATATACTTTTACTTAAAATTTTTTTGGGAATATAATTTAGCTAAGTGTTTGACTGTGCCTTTGTTAAAAAAGGGTTAAAAACAGGGCAGGATTCACAAAGGCTTGCAGGGAGTGTAAAAACATTCCCATGCAAGCCCCCTCCAGGAACAGCAAAATTTTAAAGAGACCAGCTAAAACGCTCACGGGGGGTGGATATTTACCTCACTTGCACCCAAAAGGCATGCAAATGGGGGGTTAGGATCCACAAAAAGCAGCCCTTTAAGAGTTTTAGTGTACTCAGTTGACAACTGAGTACTTTCTGCAAAAACAATGGAGCCATGTCAGCTCCAAATAAAGGGTATTGTCAGGCAGCATGCCAATGGCCAAATATGTGGCCATTGGCAAGGAGATGCAAATATAAAAAAATATTTTTTGGCGATGAAACGCCCCCCGGGCTTTTCAAAAAAATGAAGGTTATAAAAAAAAGGGGGCAATCAGGGAAACAATGCAGGGACCAGCAGCCCAAAAACAACATGGCCCCTTTTAGTGGTTGCTAAGGGGAAGCTGAGTCTAAGACATGTAACTAAGCATTAGTAGGCAATCTGATGTAAATGAGGGTTAGGATACTGAACCCCACTGTCACATAGCAAATGAGCACATTCTGAGTAGTGTAAGAGATACATAAGGGGAGGAAAGAGTAGGAGATAGGTGACATCACAGGGGGGTTGCAGTTCATTGGAGGTCAGTGTTACATGACAGATGTCAGAAAAATCATGGAAAGAGGAGTGCCACAAGATAAGCATGGGAAAGTCAAGAAATGGAAGGTGTACACTTTCACCAAAGTTTCTTGCTGGGGTGTCCCGGGAGGGGGTGTGGCCTGAGCAGGGGGTGGGAACTTTTTTGCGCGTGTAAAGACTGAGCATGGGGGGGAGGGCACTGTTTGGTGTGCGGGTTTTTAAACCCCGAATAAGCAGATTCAACCCGTAACATGGTGGAAAGCCACTGTGAGCGTGTTTTGCTGGTATGCACGTTGCTCCCCTGAGGAAACAGAAAGGAAAAAGGAAAACAGAATTAGTAGGAAGCAGGGGAATACTGCTGGAGCTAGCAGGTGAAAACAATTAGAAGCAGGCAATTACACAGGCAGAATAGTACCCCAGCAGCACTTAAAACTCTGCAAACAGCAGTGCAGGATTTTTCTCTCAAGAGACACTGCAAGACAGGAGTAAGCTATTAGAAGTGAAAACTGAAAAGCTGAACTCAGAGCAGAAATGCTGGGGGCTGCCATAGCTGTCATAAGAGACAGAGGCAACTTGGTGGGGGTGGTGACAATGCAGATGGTGCCAGACAACCCACAGTGAGGAGCGGAGAAGAGTGTACAGGCCCAGGGTCACCTACCATGGGTTACATGAGCTGGAGATAGTAGGCTATAGAGTGGACAGAGCCCTTTGCAGCAAATGTTGAGCTGTGCAGGCCACCCCTCACAAAAGAACCAACAGGGGGGAACCCATCCCAGTGGAAACCAAGGTATGTGTTGGCCTAAGAATACTAGCAACAGGTACCTTCCAGAGACCAACTGGTGATATGATGGGGATATCACAGGCATCAGCCTCCAGGGTACTGCACCAGTTCCTGGATGCCATGTCAGCACAGGGGGATCATGTATATTTCCCCAATGCCCTGAGGTATTGGCCAGCTTCTCTTCCAGCAAATAAATACCCTGAGGTAGTGGGTGCAATAGACTGCCCAACACATCAAAGCACCAGCGGTGAGGGTAGGGCCTACTTTAAACCCCAAGGGTTTCCCCCTCCATCAACTGCCAGGTCGTGTGATGCCCAGGGCATAATAATGAATGTGTGGGGCTGCCCTGGGAGCTACCATGATTCCCATATCTGGCATTTGACAGCTGTACCAGACATTTGCCAATGGGGACATCCCACATGGACACCTAGTGGGGATGCAGGTTATGCACTGGAGCCGTGGCTGATGACACCCATCAGAAACACACACACCTGAACAGGAACGCCATAAGGGGGCACACGCAAAAACACGAAATGAAATAGGGTGTGTGTTGGGGCTGCTCAAGTCAGGTTCCCGGTGTCGGGACACATCGGGTGGGGCCTTGCGGTACACACCAACTACAGGTACCCAAATTGTCATGGTATGTGCTATGCTACATAATATGATCTTGCAAAACAGCTGCAGCGGGAAAGCTGGGGGGCCAAACAGCCCCCACCATTGCCAAGGCCATCACAGGCAGGGGTGACTGGAGGAGGAACCTGAGCCTGCCCCAGTAGGCAGAAGGAGGCTGCCCAGTATGCCCTGGCCTTGGCAAAGAGGAAAAATAGCACATACACTGGCTCAGTAGGAACCCTGGGAATGATACCCTTTTGACTCCCCATATAATAACAGGATGCCTAAAATGACATAACTGCTCTCAAACATGTACAGGGAGTGTAATATGTGCATCCGACAGAGGCAGCCCTGCAGCACCACCTGAGGCATGAATGCCATGTGTTAAGTAATGTAACACCATGTACTATATGCACAGGGACCCTGACTAACATCCACCCTCACCAAGCATGATGCCACAATTGACGATGGGATGATCAATTGAAATTTTGGCTGAAGTAATGCAGGGGGAGCCAATGGGGCCAGCCTGGGAGACATGCTGAGCATGACATGATGCTCCACCTGCTAGGGGTGGGTGCACCTATCAGTCCAGGCCCATGGATACTGTCAAAGGCTGTCAGTACCCACAGCATGCCCTGAATAGGTAAGGCTCAAAACACAGACCCACCGTCATAGGTACCACAAGGGATAGGAACCTAGATGTAATGCTACCCAATGCCCGAAGTCTAAACAGCAAGAGGCGTGCAGTGTAAAGCACCCAGTATGGAGAATGTTGATATCTGTCCTGTAAAGAAAACTGGGTCAAGGCTCACACAGCACCCTAACACTACCAGGTTACACCTCATACTGTGCTGTACAGCCTCAAAACATGGAACAAGCTACAAAAGGAGGGTGACTAGCAATAATTGTCAAGGATAACCACCCCCCCATGTTGGTACCACAACAAGAAGCAGCATGGATAGCCATGGTCAATAACAGTGGCTAAAACCCCCCAGTATATAGCCTCCCAGACCTGTCCAAACCAGGAACTGCACCTGGCCTATGTTGGAATACATGAATATATCAAGCCCCCCAAACCACATTATATTGGTTGACTGAAAATACCCAGACATACACTGGGAGCATTATACTAGCACCAACACTGCAGGAGAAAAGTTCCTAGAATCCATAAACCAAAATGCCCAGGAACATACCACTCCCACAAGGGGGGTAAGCATACTGGATGTGATAATCAGCAACATGGGTACTGGATGGCAAGATGAGAAGTGTATCCCTCACTGGTAAGACCAGACCATAGAGTAATCACACTGGATATACACATCCTGACCACAGTCCCTGGCCAGAAAACCACAGTAAAAAACATGTGAAAAATAAGTTGCACCCTCCAAACTGATGTGGAATCCATTAAAGGCCCTGTGCAGGTGCAAATATGGGACCCCCACAGAACTGTTATACAGGCATTCCATGAACACAGCCAGGAATGCTTGGATTATGCAATCACAAATAAAAAAAGACACAATCCCAAACCGCAGGCATCTGGCATGCTGGACTCCAGCCATTACCAAACCATGCAAGAGAATGAGGAAGCTACAATGATAGAGCAAACATAAAGAGGGAAGTAATCACCGCTCAGTAGTATGGCAATAAAATATGCCCACACACACAATCCACTAAGGCCAGCTACAACACGTAGAATCTGTGAATCCGAGGCAATGTTACACCTGCCCCAAGTACACAGAAAACCCCTCAACTCCCCAATAAATACAAATATATGTGAAAATGCAACCATTTATCCAAACCGGAGGCTGAGCCCCCCCTCAGTACTGTCAAAACTAGTCAGGAGGAGAAGGTAACCACACACCACAAACCCAGTCCCACATAGACCTATCACAACTGTAAACCAAACACATAAACACAGAAAACATTCCGGAGGCCCTAATTACAAACACACCACACCAACAGAGGCCTCCAAAGCAAAACCCACAACCTCCAAACATAGAAATGCAACAAAAACACAAAGCTGGTGTGCCAAACAGTCACAGGCCAGAAGGAGAAACAACATGCCTGATACAGTTGTAATGGGGTTTTTAGGCAGACACACTGCTGCCCCACTCACCAGACTGAACAAGGGAAAGGGTACAGTAAGCTGCCTGTAGGCTCCCCAAATTGCCACATAACACAAGCACAAAAGCAAGAGAAATATGATGCATCATTGTCCATGCTGGTGTGAATGACCTGAGATGTACCTCCCGGGACTACATGAAAAGAGACATGGATGAGCTCTCTGAGTATGTACCCGGGCCCGGGTATACCGGGGTTTGCAGCATCCAACCCTCACCAAGAATGATGCCACAGTACAAACACAGAATGATCAGCAACTGGCAAAATTACAGCTGTCAGTCCAAGAGGTCTAATGTCTGTCTGCTTGAGATGTCATGCATGACAAGCCATGCTGCTTTTCCCAGGGATGGCTTGCACCTGTTACCCGGGGCGTCTGGATATTGGAAAAGGGCCCTTTGCCACCTCCATAGAGCCGTTAGGCAAGGCTGAAAAGACTAACCCCCCCCCTAGAAAACATAAGTGGTAAGAAACATAAGGGTAATGCTGACCAATGCCAGATGTGTAAACTGCAAATGCATGCCCTGGGGCCCTTTCCCAGTATGGAGAACATGATGTCTGTGCAGTGACAAAAACTGCTGCAAGCCTACTGACAGCACACCAGCACTACCAGGTTATACCCATATCATGCGTTAGGGCCCCCAAAAAACCTGGACCAAAACATAAAAGGGGGGGAGTATCCATATGCAGCACAGACACCCATACGCCAGGTAACTGACAATGAAAAAGCACGGAGACCACCCATGTGCACCTAACTGTAGTCAAAACTGCTGTACAGTCTGTAGCTTTACAGACCCCCTCTCACACACGGGAACCCCACCCAGACATCCTGAAGACACTGGACAGTATGAATGTCCCACCAAATACCAAACAAGGTACTCACAAATTACCACATAGGTGGTAAACCATTATGTATGCAAGGAGTAATCAGGGACCTAGGGACACAAGTGGACAGTAACCTGTATGTGACACTCACATTGCCAATGTGGCTAGGAAGACTGGCTATATTGGACAACGTAACATGAAAGGATTCCCATCTACATCAACAGAGGTCCTTGTCCCCCTGTACTGTTCTTTATCAGACCCATAATCTAGTACAATTCCTCATTTAGGATGTACCTTACCTGACACCTGCAGGGTTAAAAAGACCTCAAAGGTACCTCACCAAGAGGATAAAGGGCCCAAATATATGTCATATGCTGCCTGGCTGTAGACACCCCAGCTGAATGCAGTCACATACTCCCACACAGAGGCATTGTATGTCTGTTGTACAAGGCCATGTCCAACACAGGAGTAATGGACATGCTCCACCCCAGAAATCAAAGCCATTGGAGCTGTGAGAGTGACAGATGTCAACCTCAACACATAATGAAATAGGATGTGCTGGAGGGACAGATACATAACCCAGAGGCTCCCCACCCCGGAACAGGATCCCATCCATGTTAGGCAGAGCCCTCACTGACACCTCAACAGGAATATTGCCAAGTGGATGGATGATCGTAGATGTACACTGGGGTCTTCACTGTGTCAGTCCAGACAGAGGCACATTTAAAAATCATAAATGGCCATAATATTCACATAGCAAGGGGAAAAAACACACTCTGGCTAGGCTTACAATGCCCTAGGGTGGATAGCCTAGTATGAACCATGAACCTATGAAGATACAAATTGTACAGGACACTAAGGATAATCACAAGGCTTACTAACTGATGGTAGGAACCATGTTGGGAATTCACAGATATGCTCTGAATCACACAAATATTACAAACAACATACCAAACACACAAAATATTGCCAACATACAACCTGACAGGTGCAGTGAAAACCCCCGAATGCAAAATATCTACCCCAGCAGACGGCGGGCCCCCTGACAATGCAGATGCTGAGGTAACAGCCACATCTCAAAGCAAAACACACAGCAGCAAGGTATGAGATGGTGTCCTGGGCTGAGCCAACATGGACTCCAAGAAGAATGGAATGCCAAATCACACTACTGCCAATGTCAGCCATACCACAGGCTGTGTACCCAAAGAGCAGCGTACAACAACAGTGGTCCTAGCCAACAAAGGTGATGCCAGAATGGATACTGCAAACTACCACCCCGGGATCCTGACAAGCTTGGTCTGCACAGCTATGGAAAGGATAAATGTCCCGCAGACATAAAGATATCGGGGCCCTTTGACACTGGACCCTACCCAGTGTGGTTTTTAAGTGCAGATCCTCCCCCTAAACATGTTTGACCCATTTGAAACAGTCATTAAGGTCATTGATGAGGGCAATGTGGTCCACACAGCGTAGCTGGACCTTTGCTTCCATACAATACCCTACGGTTCAGTATGGATATGTTCACCAGCTTAAATAAAAACCCCCTATGTCAGTAGAGGGTTGCAAACCAGACCAAGGACAGAACTGACATGGTCAGACATGCTGCACCATGTCAGACTAAAAAAGATATAAGTGGCATCCCACAAGGCTTGGTCCTGGGACCCCCCTTTGGTATATATGTCCCATAGGTACAGGCCAACAGGGAAAACTGTGCTGAACATGTATGCAGAGGATACAAACGCCCACCATATCTGACCCCCAGCTGACACAAGCATCCCCCAAAAGGGCCACATAAAAACAGACAACTGGTGCCATAGCCATGTCAGCAAGCTAATTGCAAAAAAGTATATAGACAACCCCCCTGGATATACAGTAAGTGCCCAAACCACATAGGTGTTAACCCATTAGTACCTAACATGTAATGAGAGACCTGGGGACACAAGGTGATAGATATCCTGCATTGGACAAACATGTGGCTGTAGTGTTAAAGAAACATACCATATACCCACCAATCATGAAGGTTGTCAGATCTAGATAAGGGGAGGTCATGTGGCTCTGCAGTCATCCTTCATCAGCACAAATTGACTACAATAGCCCCTGGGGGTGTACCTCAGCAGACACCTCCATCAACTGTAAAGTCCCAACAGTACCTCACCAGGAGTAGCAAAGAGCTGAACAGATGCCATGTGTTGCCTGATTAAACAAACTGCAGCCCACACACTGCCATACTGCCCACCCAGAGGCAAGCTGTGCCTGATGTATAAAGCCATGTCCAAGCTGGAATCAATGAACATGCTGCACCTTGTACAATCTGAATGGCAGTGAGCTATGAAGAAAACCTGAACCCCAGCACTGACATACATAGGACAAGCTGTACGAATGATCCATAACACAGAAGCCCCCACTCTTGAGTAAACTCCCAGTACAGGTTAGGGGGTCCCCCATCGACCCCTCAAGGGGAAATTTTGAGGTGGATGGGAGATGGTAGGTTTACCCTGGGTATCACTGTTATGTCAAGGTAGAGGAGGCACAGTATACTAACCATGACATATGTCATGGCAAACTCAGTTACAATGTGTTGGACAAACACCCCTCTCTAGCATAGAAATGGCCTAGGGACATCGCTAGTGTTTGCCAATGTCCTCCTATGTTGTGGAATACACTACCAATGTTGAACGAGCCTGGTGTAGTCCATATCTGAACATAATGCAACATGGTCATATGTGCACAACTAGCCCCTAAAAAGTCTGTTGTGCTCACTATGAAATGTAAAACAGTGATAGGACTAAAGCCCAGGATACTGTCCACCACAGTGAAAGTACTGAACCAGTACACTATATGGTACTACAGTGTTAGGTCATATGAAAGGATGTTGACAACTGTATGCAAAGTATCCCATGCAACCCTGCAGGCACAGTATAATCCCTGTTGTGGCAGAAAAAAGCAGTTGGCCAGTAAATACACAACATGACACCCAACACACAACCATAAACGTGAGATATTGTTGAAGTTCCCCCACCCAAAAATGTGGTGGACTGCAGAGTTCAACATATGGAAAGCTCACACTGGGCATGCTCGCACACTTTGATAAATGAGCATATGTCAGACAACATGCCATGGAAAGGCTGAACTGGGCATGCTCACACACTTAGGCCATATCTCCTTTTTGGCCACACATATCTGGTATTTGTATGCGTGTCATTCCAGGAACCAACCCACAGCAATCTGCCCAGTGCACACAGTTTAAAAGACTACAGAGACATAAGTGATATAGTGGATCCCCCCATATTCAAACATCTTCCACAGATACACAAGTTGTTCATAGGAACAGGGAATGCTATGGCAATAAAGACCTGCAAACAGTCCACAACAAATATTGTGCATCTGAAAAAACATATGGGTGTAGAGGTCAATACTAGGCTGTTTGCCCTAGGGAATGACAGCTTAGCCAGAGTGTGCTTGGCTCTGCATCCCCCGTACAGTAGGCTACTGTGCCACTGTAAAGTAGGTCACATAAGGCCGTGTGAGGTAGTGGCTGTGCCTCTGTCAAGCAGGGCACAGTGGAGATCCCAGGGTTTGAATGTGCTAAGCCACATCCATGTTGTTTGTGTGCTGGAAGAGGGTTGCTGAGGACCTCTAACAGTAAGGGGGATCAAAAAAGACTGAGGGGGCCTTTTCTGCATTGTCTGGACAATTTCACTGTCAACACTGTGTGTGATGATTATTTGGGGTTGGGTTTTGCACTGTTCAAGATGTCCTCCCCCTGTGGGCTACAGCTCTGCAATGTATTAGCTCACCTTTTGTTGGGCAGCTCATATATGGCTGGTGTACACCTGACAGGTGTCCCGTTGTGGAGCAGTCATGGGTATATGTGGGATAGCATGATCAATGCAAACCTTCCCATGCTCATAAAAGCAATTGTCAAGGATTATGCAGAGTGGCCAGTATAGTCCCCAGCATGGGTCCTTTTAAGTCTTCCACCCCAGTCTTCACAAGTGTAAGTCTGCTTGTGATAAATACAGTTTGTTTGCAGTGACAACCTTGCCTGGGGTGGGGATGGGATATGGATGTCCAGGGAAAGGTGGGTATGGTCAGATATCAACAATGGTGGTCTACCTCTGGTGTGGAACAGTGAGTACCCATGTTGCAGATGGCAGGTGCAAAAGTATTCCCCATGTGGCTTGGGGAGGGGTTTTGCCATAGCACATGGACCAAAATTGTAGGGTAAGTTTAGAGGCCTGAGTAGTTCCCCCACACAATATGCCTGTACCTGATGTTAACAACTGGAATGGGTTTTAACACCTGCATATCCGGGACTGTTCCCAGGGAAAAAGTGTGTGTCCTGGATGTGGGGGGGTGTTCTGGACTGGTTGTGTTGTGTGTTACAGGTCCTGTGGTCCCATGGTATAGAACATAACCTGCCAGGGGGTGCATATCTGACCCTGAAGTAGGTGGCTGCAAATGCATATATATGCTATCCCCACCTGACAGGTAGTACTAGATGTACATACCTCAGAAAAAAAATGTCAGCACCCTATAAATACTGCAGGTGGCAGATGCCCCGTTTTTGGTAGGGTCTGCTAATGCTCCCCCAAGTGTCATAAATAGTTAGGTAGGGGGGTTTAACCATGCAAATGCTCAGGGGGGTGTGTGTGTGTGGTGTGTTGGGGGGTGTGTGCAAGTCTGTGGGGAAATGTCCCCTTTGGGAAAAAACACACAGGATGCACATTCCCCTTTCTAAACACTGATGATGTAAAAACCCTATAAGTACAGCAGGGGAAGGGAAACCCCCGTAATGGAATAGGCCCTTTAAAGGTTTTTCTGAGTGTCATAACTAGGTAGGGGTTTGAATCCTGCAAAAGCCCAGGGGTGTGGAGGGGGGTTGTGCAAGTCTGTTGAGGAATGTCCCTTTTGGCAACTGGAGAACACTACAGGATGCACATTCCCTTTTTAAACATGATGATGCAGCACCCTATAAGTACAGCAGGAGAAGGAAACCTCCCAGTAATGAAAAAGCGCTCTGCTTCGTTCAGTGTCATAACATAGTTAGGTAGGGGGTTTTAATCCTGCAAATTTTTGGGGGTGTGTGGTCTGTAAAATGTCCCTTTTAACTAGGAGAAAAAGGATGCACATTCCCTTCTAAAAACTGATGATGTCAGCACCCTATAAGTACAGCAGGAGAAGGGAAAACCCCCCAGTTTCAATAGCCTCTGCTAATGTTCTTAGTGTCATAACATAGTTAGGTAGGGGGTTTTAATCCTGCAAATGCCCAGGGGTGGGGGTTGTGTGGGTTTTGTATGAAAAAATGTCCCTTTTTGGGAACTAAAAACACTACAGGATGCACATTCCCCCTTTTTAAACTGATGATGTCAGCACCCTATAAGTACAGCAGGAGAAGCCCCCCAGTAATATAGTCTGCGTCCCCGTGTCATAACATAGTTAGGTATTTGAACCTGCAAATGGGGTGTGTGGAGGGGGTTTGTGTGTGCAATTCTTTTAAAGAATGTGCTTTGGCAATCAGGAGAACACACTACAGATGCACATTCCCTTTCCCAAAAACTGATGATGTCAGCACCCTATAAGTACAGAGAAAAGGAACCCCCTAATAAAACCCCTAATGCGCCCCCATGTCAAAAAGTTAGGTAGGGTTGAATCCCTGGGAAGTGTGTGGTTTTTTTGTATGAAGGGGAAAGTCCTTTTTGGGAATAAAAACACCAGATGCCATTCCCCTAAACAAGGGATGTCACACCTATAGACAGCCAAAGGGAGGCCCAGTAATGCAATAGTCTGCTATGGGGATTCCATGTCAAACAGTAGGGAGGGAAAAACCCCAAATGCAAGTGGGTTTTGTTTAAAAGAAGTGTGGTGTTTTATAAAAACATGTTTTTTTGGCAATCACATGATGATTTTACCTAAAAGTTATGTTACCATGTTACAGGCCCCAAAGGGGAAAAAAAGGGATTTTTGAAAAAGTGTGCACTGGCCACATGTTTAACATTTGTAGGGGGAAAACCTCAGGGGGGGTAACATTGGCTGGGCCCAATATCTACAAGTGTGAAAAGGGGTGATGTTTCCCCCTATGGGAACAGTTTTTACCAATTAGTGCTAAACTGGGAACCTTTCAGCAGGGGGTATGTTTCCCCACAATGCTGGTGGTCCCCCAAAGAAATTTTGGGAATTTTGTTGTTTAAAATTTTTTTTATATTTTGCCCAAACCAGAAGGCAGCCAAAACACTGTTGTGCCATACCCTATGCTTTGTGTTCCAACCCTGGATTTTGGGATTTTGCCAAAAACCCCTGCTGTGTTTACTGTGAGGGGGGCAGGGGGTATGGGTATAACCTGGAGTGATGGGGTTCACCGTGGGGAACAGGTCTGTATAAAAATTCATTAGTGTGAACAGGGTGCTGCATTTTTTCACTGTTGGGGGGAGTTACTGTTGTTCCACCTTTTAACCCAGGGGGCTAAATCTGGCCCCCCAAAAACCCAGTGTGTTGGGTTTTCCTAACAATATGGGTAACCCAAAAATTTTTGGCTTCCCAGCATGTAAACTGAGCCCTTATCCCAGTGTTGGGTTAGGAAGGACTGCCCCCCCTTTATGGGAGCCCCGGTGAGGTTATGGAACCAAGGCAGGTCAACTGGCCCCGCCCATGGAAGCCCTATGCCCCTTTGTGCCGGGGGGCCAACCCAACCTGGAGGTGTTTTTATTATCTTTTTGGTGGCCTTGAGGGGTACACTTTTTCAATGTAACCTGTTTAGGGGATGCAGGGCCCGGGTATAACCTGGCAGGGGTGGGTGCCCCCCTGTGAGGTGGAATAGGGTTCCTGTTATTTCCGTTTTTTGAGTTTCCGGCGGGGGGGTGTCCAGGCAGGATCTTTCTGACCTTTTGGGGTGTTGGATTCTGTAGTGTTCTATTTCCCGGAACAGTGTATGTATCCCCCTGCAGGGAGGCATATGGGTTCAAGGGCCCCAATTCATTGGGGCCCCCCTGGGTACCCCGGCCAAAGGGGGTGCATCATGTGGCAGCTGTAAGCCCCATGATACATAAAAAAAATGGGCCCTGGGGATTACAGGTTACCTTTTTACACTCCTAAGTGTGATTCCTGGTATTAAAAAGGGAAAGGGGCAACCAAGGTTTAGGGGGCTCATACAAGCCCAAAAGCCACATGGGAAATCCTAAGATCAAAGTGTCCAGGAAGTGTCAGGCAACATAGTTTTTCATGGAAATTTACTAGTCCTATGGTGTCCATCCCGAACCTGTAAATTTCATTTGGGGGGGGGGTTGGGAACCCAAGTGCAGCAAAAAAAACTACAGTAACAGGGGGGGAAGACCATTTTCAACAAAAAAGGGGACCACATGGGAACAGTGTTGAGGGCCTTAAAAAGCCCGGAAAGGTGTGCCATGGAAAAGTTTATTATTTTTTAATTTTAAAAAAATTTGGGTTTCCACTTCAAATGGGAAACTCCCCATTTCTATCTTTTGGGGCAAATTTCCCCATTTGTTGAAATTTTTCATCTTTTTATTCCCCTGGTATTGTAGTCTATTGTTGCACCTTACGGTATGCAATATGTCAGTGTTCACAGGATTCTATGGGTGGCAATTTAACAGTTACGTTCTGCCAGGAGGGGTTACCCATCATTCAGCCATTTGCCAAAATGATACTAAACCCATGGACCCTGTGATCCAAAAGTTACCTTTCCTGCACAGTTGGGATTGCAAGGGGGGGAATTTACAACACAAAAAGGGCCTGGGGAACCCCCAATTTAAGGTGTATGTTGGGTGAGGGACGATCATGGGGGACTTTTTGGGATTTGATTGGGCCCCCGGGTTTAAATTTCCGGTGTATTGCAAAGTTCCCCCCAGGGCCAAATGGGGTTTTTGGACAGCCCCGACGTGGCGGTTCGTCAGGGTTTGGGGGAAATTGGCATCTATATCCCCTAAGCCCGATGGGGACTGTCACAGAAGCTTTTGTAAATCCCCGTTGGGTGGAACATGGGTTTCCGGGGGCTTAAGCAAACCCCGCATTTCCCGGGTCATAGGGGGAGGGGTGGAAGTAGTCCTTTTTCAAACAAAAAGGGTCATCAGGGTAACGTGAATATGCCCCCCGGCACTTAAAACATGACCCAGAATGCAGTCAGGGTTCCATGGTTAACCCCGTTTTATTTAATATTTAAAGAAAAAATTATTAAATTTTGGTCTGCCCAACATACAAAATGCCCCCCAAAACCCATGGGGAATGTCGTGTGGCCCCCAGGCCCCCCATTTGGGGTAACATGTCCACAGATACCCATTACCCCTTTTCCCCTGTTCCCCCATTAGGGCATTTTGACATTTACCAGGTATCAATGATGGGGTTACACTTGTACTTAATTGGTGTGGGGTAACATTCCGGAAAAAGTTTTATTTTCAGTACCTTGGCCCAATTTAGGCCCCGCTGGGAAAACACACCAAATTAAAACAGGCACATTTACTGTTACCAATGTTTCCGTATCACATGACACTGCCCCAGCAACATGTACCTGCCTGCACTGAAAGGAAAAAAATGCCCCGGAAAAGGTGGCACAGCCCCTCCCCAAAGCACAGTGGAACAGGAAAAGCCCTGAACCTGCCACTGGGAAAAAAACCCCCAATTACAGTATGGATTTTTGGTGGGGAAAAACATACCCGGGTGGGGCCTTTTGTCCCCGGGGTGCAAAAAAAGGGTTAAAGTGTGGGGCCCTGTGTTAACTTGCATTGTGTACACCAGTTTTTCCCCTTTATGGTTTTCAAAATAACCCGAAAAAAATTTGTTGACAGCACAGCCCACCCCAATCATAAACAGTGTCGGCAAGGACAAGGTTTTCCTGTGCCCTGGGGGGTTTGGGCCGTCCTATAAGCAGGGGTTTTTTGGGTTCCCGGGGGGGCCCCAAACAGGAGTGCCCCCCCAGTCTGGGGGGGGATGTCCAACCCCCCCCCGGGGGTTTTAACCCCCTTTGGGGTTTCCTGTTTGGGGAAATCCCGGGGGCCCCCGGACCCCCCTGTTTGGGGGGCATTTTCCCCCGGGGTTTTAAAATTTCCCACTCCAGTTTGGGGAAAAGGGTTACCTGCCAAATTTAAAATTGTTCCCCCTTTTTTTTTTTTTTTTTTTTTTTTTATTTTTTTTTTTTTTTTTTTTTATCCCCGGGGCCCCCCCCCAATGTCATTTACCCCCCCTACCCCCGGACAATTTTCCCTTCACACATGCACATGTGGACACAGGCACTCATGCACACATGCACACATGCACACGTGGACACACACACACACACACATGCACACCCTGCAGTATACACACAGAGCACTACTGAGTTACACTATTATTACTAGCACTATCAGGACTATTATAGGTATTGTTAAAACACACTCACCAGCATTGATGGGCTGCCTTGCTGTAACACCAGAGGGACCTGAAGAAATGAGGGGATTAATGTCAGTGGGCACAACTGTACCATCGATACTGCGTATGATACAGTTCAGTAGTACACCAGTTGCTTTTCACATGTCAGCTGCTGATACTGGCAATATCACACCTGCACAATTACATACTATGTTGACAGCTACATGCCAAGGTCACACCTTACACATGCATAAACTAACAGTGTACAGAACAGTCAAGTGTACATATGGCATATTACCTGCATGCTCCATGTCGTGTTGCTGTGTGGATCCAGCCTCCATCATAATGCAGGTGTGTTGCTGTTGATATTCCTGGGCTGGAGCCACAACACTTAGGAGTAGCCCCTCCAGTCTGGTGAGGGGGGGATGTGTGGCCACCCCACCTCCTGTGGTGACCTGTTGCCTGTGGATATCCGACGCATGCTGATGGACATTTCTGATTAAATCACTGCAGTGATGTACCTGCTCATATGTCCTATTATGCGTGCCAATGTCATTTACCCTACGGACAAGGTCTTGCCACAGTGCAGCCCTCTCCTGCTGATTCTGGCTGGTGCGGGAAAACAGTATGTCATAATCCCACACCAGGCTCTGGTGTATCTCTTCATCTTCTGCAGCAGAGTAGGCAGGATTTCACTGACACACCATGTCCCTGAAAGAGAACACAAACAGGATATCAGCAAACTATGTCAGCAAAATATGGCACACATACTATACATGATACTCAACTGTAGTGATATACTACTACTCCCATATGTAACACGTGTGAGTCTCTTGGTGGATACACATGTACATGGCCAGATATCAGTGCTCAGCCAACACCTGTGCAACATTACCTGCCACATTCATTACAACATAGTACCAAGCCCCATCGGTCAGCACACTGAGACAGGTCCAATGCACCACCTCACTCTGGGGGTTCATAACAAGGTACTGTATGTGGAACGTCATCCACTAGTGTGATCTGGACACAAAATAATCGGCCTGGATATACATATCCCACCACCACCACCAGCACAGTAGACTACTTTGATATATATGTGAATAGACAGATTTTCACTTGTTAGGACTGAGATGGTATCCATGCAGCCCACTGGGCCAGTGGAGACCACAACCCACAATGCTGACCCTTTGCCAATGCTTCCCACGGACATCCCAAAGAATGCATGGAACATGCACACTCAATTCTAACCCAGACCCTATGCACAAAGGTTAAGCATCCTGTCTGGTGGACCCCAGCCAAAGACAAATAGTATAACGATAGAAGGAGGATAATGCAGGACAGAGCAGAATCACATAAAGGGAAGGCATCTGTGGTCGGCACTAGTAATAAGCTAAGTTCTCTCATAACAACATCCAAGGCCAACTCTGAGAGGGAAATGGCCAAGGACACTATAGATAACCACAAGGTCTTCTTTAGTTTTGTTAGACACATGGACCAAAAGCCTCAGATATGCTCTGAGTTAGTACAAAACTACATAAAATTCACTGAACCCACAGATATTGGCAACATTCTGGCAGACAGGTTCAGTGCAAATATCCCCCCTCCCTCTCCCCCACAATAAGAAATACTTATCACAGCTGAATGTACCCTCCCTGTCATCTCAGATGTCCAGGTGAGGGCCACCGTCAGCAAAGCAGAACACACAGCATCAATGTGACCTGATGGTATCCCTGGATGTGTGCTACGTGAACTCCAAGAGGAGCTACAACCACATATAAAACTGATATTTAACCTTGGCCTTACTACGGGATATGTACCTGAACACTGGCATACAGCAACAGTGGTCCCACTCCACAAACGAGGCACCTCTACTGACCCTGGGAACTACCGCCCCATAAGCTTAACCAGCCTGGTGTGCACAGCTATGGAAAGATTCATTATGGGACTCATATACAGCGATATTGGGTACCTACAGACACTTGATCCCACCCAGTTTGCTTTTGTGAAGGGCTGATCCTGCCTTTTGAACCTGGTTGACTTTTTCAAAACAGTCACTACAGCCATTGATGAGGGCAAAGCAGTCCATACAGCCTACCTGGACTTGCCTAAGGCCTTCAACACAATACTCCACTCAGGCATCATAGACAAGCTCATCAGCTTAAATGTTAATACATATGTCACATGATGGTTTGCAAACTGGTTGAACAACAGACTCCATAAAGTCAAAATTGCGGGAGCCATGTCAGACTCATAGCCAGTCACAAGTGGTATCCCACAGGGCTCTGTCCTAGGACCCCTCTTGTTTGGCATTTACTTCTCAGATGTGAAAGCAAACATGGGCGGGTTGTGGATGACAAAGTTCCTAGATGACTGCGAACTAAGCGTCATAGTCATTACACCAGCTGACACACACATCCTACAGACAGGCCTCACTGAAACGGACAACTGGTGCCAGAATCATGGCCTAACACTGAATGACATGTAATGTATAGTCATCCCCTTTGGGTAAAACAACGTGCACACAACTTATCACATAGGCATACATATAGATACAGACCAATAACACATATGGAAGGTTCACAGCATGTAAACTATTAAATTGTTACTTTACATTACCTGTGTTTGTCACAGCTGGTTGCGTTATCGTTAGTATAGGTTCCTGCTGCTGCTAGCCCAGCTTGATACTGACACTGATGACAGCTTCAACTTAGTTTGTCTTACGTGTGGTTTTTGTTTGTGTTTTTATTTTCCTTTTTCTTTCTTTTTCTCTCTCTCTCTCTCTCTCTCTCTCTGCCTCCAGACAGTGCAATGAAAGTATTGCATGCATGGAGTGGGAGTACAGGATGCTTTTGTTGGTATCTGCATATGTCCATGTGATGGCCTCTGCACCAATTGTAAGCCAGCATTTGCTAATTGCATGCAGCCAGTTGTGTACTGATTGCAGTTCTCACTGTGATTTCAGGACAGTGCTATAAAAGGGTATGTGAGATAGGCATTGCCCTTTCAGATTGTAAGGGCGGGGACCATGCAGGTATGCTGTGGACACTGTTCTGTGAGTGTAAAGGTTAGTATCTCTCTCATAATTCAGGCTGTGTTGTAGATTAACATTTCTCCATTCATCTCTCCTGTTTCCTGTACTAAGTGTGTATGTACACTGACACCTACAACTACATATATATATATATATATATATATATATATATATATATATATATATACATATATTTATATATGTATAATAACTGACATTATTACCTACTAGCTACCAACTAGCATGGCTGTTTCTGTTCACACACTACTATTATAGAAATCCACCAGATTTGACAGTAAATATACATGACATGCTTTGTGTACTACACATCCTATATTCCCTTTACATTCATTCCTACTATTACATGATATATTTATTGTAGCACAATGTTCTTATATGACAATCATGGCTTAGTGGTAAGTCATGCAGACTACTGTTTCCATGGTCCTGGGTTGGGGACTGACAGTGGGATTTTATTTTGCTTTTGAACTGACTACAGGACCTGTCATTCAGAGTGACTAAGGCACTTTTAAGCAGTTGTAACTGGGTTAGCGCTGGTTTGCGTGGAGCTCATGCATGCACACTGGCGTTCAGCTCCATGCACACCCGCTTACAACCGCTTAACAGTGCTTACTCTGGCGCACACCCGCTCTATTTTCTTTGAAAGAAATGAAAATGGGGGGACAGGAAAGTGGTGAAAAAGGGGTCACAAAGAGGGTAAGACAGTAGGGAAACAAGCTTGGGTTTTGCAGGAGGGATGTAGGTAAGGCCCATAGCTGCCCATTTCTTCATCAGCAACAGCTGTGCATATGTTTGTAATTTGGTGTGACATTTGAAACCTTCCACCCCTGAGAGAGGTGTCAGGACAACAATAATACTTGTTGTACAGCCAATTGTAATTGACAGTTTCCATGTCCAGCAGACATGTGTGCGAAATGGGCAGCTATGTATGGGGCATGATTTTTTTGTGGGTACAGAGTGCCCTTTTTTTTTTTTTTCAGGTGAGAGTGGTATGTCAGGTGAAGGAAGTCGGTATAGCTGGGGAGGTAGGTTGGGTAGGTCAACAGACAAGACAAAGAAGACGCATACAGGGGCGGTGTATGACACGTGTGGGAGGGGTTACACAATTGACGGGAATGGATGTTTGGATATCCAGAGCTCATGAGCCCACAGATGGCAACAGTGGAACTGATATCCTCACCCATGGGCAGTTGCCACTGTTCCTTCACTGCCCAGGATGGGGCTGTGCTGGGGGCTGTGTAGGCTGGGCAACAGGCATGCCCGTTAGTTGTGCCACCTGTGCCTCAAGCTGGCGTAGGGGCCCAAGAACAGATTCCTGGATCTCCCTACGCACCACAGTCCGGATGCTATGGAGGGTGAGTGGTGGTTCTCCTCTGGCCAGACTTGCAGGGGGGGGACGAGCCCCATCCCCTGCAGCGCTTCCACCCACAGGTGGCACAGGGCCACCGGAGGAGGGTCCGGACTGGGCACTACTGCCAGGTGCACTCACCAGCTGAGGTGGGAGAGGTGGGTCCGCTGGAACCTGCCTTCCCTGTCATCCTATGTTTTGCATTATGTCATGACAGTTTGGGTTAGTAACATACAATACCATTCGCAATTAGTTGTAACAGCATGCATTAGTATTCCCATTAACCAAACACCCAGATATTCACACCATTGAACAGCGAGCATAACACATGCATAATTTGAACAGCAATATACAGTCCAACAACATGCAGGGTTGATTGATGGCAACAGGCCATCAGGTTTGGATGTATGAACAGGGCAGATGCATCAACGTACATGCAAATATGTATGACCCAACAGGACAAATGTCCAGGGGTGTTAATTGTGATTGCACATACCAATTTCACGTGGAATGGATTATATGTGGTTATAGGGTAGGGTGAAGAAAATATAATTAACACCTTCAAATACCAATACATATGCTGTACATTTCTAATAGCTGCAGATATATACACACCACAGTTCTGCCTACAGTCTCCTATGTGATAACTACTTCAAGTTGGTGATAGGAATGTTACTGCTACATCAATATACATTTTCATTTTTATTCATACACATTCATATCTGGCTTTGTTCAGCTACATCATCCTGCTACATTTGCTTTATATAGCTATAGACAACTGTGGATGTTTGGTATTTCAGACTATCATACTATCTGCATATTGCAGACTGAGAGCAACATATCCAGATTTTGGGATACACATTCCATCTGCAGCAACATTTTGAACACATTTCGCAGTTTGGTTCTGCTTGTCTCATTCATTTCATTCTGTACTGACTGTAGTATAATTTATTCAGGGGTTATTACTACTTTATTGGTGGATTCATAACTCTTTCTCACACTCTCTCACTTGTTTTAATTTTACAATTCAGGATGGTACTTACTTCTAGGCCTTATTGACATGTTTTACCTGTAGTTATTACAATCCTTTCCAACAGTCTCACTTCTGTCATGTTTCAGTATTTCAACAGGGATATATTTCACACATGTGATTTGCTCATCTTCTGCAGCTCTACTTTTCAGCCTGTTGCAGGTTGTGTACTATTATATTACAGGTGGGACATCTTTATTTCAGACTTTATTTCAGACATTTTAATTTTTCTGTTTGGATTACAGACTGCAACACACTTTTGTAATCGAGCAATACTTGCAAACACTCTTACACTGTTACTTGCACATTTTATTACTTAGTGACTACACTTTACTCTTTTGCTAACTGTCATACTTTTATATTTATTTACAGTTACAGGGAGAGGATTACTGACCTGCCTGGTGGTACAACCACACCAGCCTATCACCATAGGCTCTGTGGTTCGCAGAATGGACACCTGCAGCTGTAATATAAATAAAGTAATATTGGAATACACTCCATAATATCAGCTAGGTTAATTTCTTACATACATAATTAAATGTAACTTACTCAGTAGTGGGGCGTTGGACATTTGCCGGGCCTCCTGGATCCAAAGGTTCAGTTGGTCCTGCTTCCGTCTCTTCAAGTCCGCATGGTGGTGACGGACCTGCTCACCAGTCCTTGGAATCCCTGTGGCACTGGTGAGATCATGAGCCAACCAGTCCCACGCCTCAGCCCTATATGCTCCCCACAGGACCTGGCCCTGCATGAGTTGGGCCTCATGATTGTGGACAAGGAGCCAGACCATATATCTGGACTCCTCAATGCCCCACCTCTGTGCTCAGAAGCAACTACCCTCACCTACTCCTGACATTCTGGCTGCAAGTTAGTTCTACAATCAGTTATGCTGTGTATTCCCACCTATGGGGCTTATATATGCCATTTTTCCCGCACTTATCTGTGATTGTCCATTTTGGAATTGTATCAGCTTCACAAATCCTGCTTTGTCATGCTCCTCTTTCTATTCATAGCTATATATTTGCTATTACTGCATTTCTAAGTACAGCTGTCATGGCTTAGTGGTTCAGTACCTTGGCTATGGTGCATGGTATCCTGGGTACGAACCTGGCCACTGCTTTTTATATTTTATGACTGTCTAGACAGGCTAGGGGGTGTGTCTGTGTAAAGGCAGTTTTGTTACAGCTTGCTCAACGTTGCCCGTCGGTTAGCTTGTTGGCGCGGTGCGCAGCTCCACGCAAACAGGTTACGCTGGTTTACGCTTCATTTGGCTGTCAGCATGCATATTACGCTCAGCTCAGCTAGGGGCACACAGTTTCAGCGTGTTAAAACACGGCTCACCTACGGGCACTCATTTTGCACCTGTTTTACCATTACTCACCTACGGGCACTCATTTTGCACCTGTTAAACCACTGCTCACCTACGGGCAGATGCACTCAACTTGTTAAACTATAGCTCAGCTATGGGCACATCTGGCATTTTTTATTATTTTATCTCACATTTCTTCAAAATAAATGGCCTATTTCATTACATTTTACATAAAATATAATTTTATATGTGTACATATATGTCAGGGACTTGTTTCGTGCTTATTTCACTAAACATAAAAATTGATGTTGTGGGGGCTCGAACCATGACTGCTTGCTTTTCAGCCGACGTCTCTACCGCTACGCTATTGCTTTTTGGCTTACTTTGCATAGTTAGTTCTTATATGCTTTTCCACTTACTGCTAACTGTGGCTGAGCTACGGGCATGCCCGCGCAAATGAGCGCACTCACGGGCAAACATCTTTACAGTTAAAAAAAATATGACATGTTCATTTATATAATTTTATGTTCATAGTCTGTGGGGGCATGTGTTGTGTTGTGTTTATTCACATTTCCATGTACTCTGTCGTGGGGGTTTACTTTGGGCACTTTTACTCTTCTGGGGGCGTGTCCGCTTGCAGGGCTCGGCCTATGGACACGCCCCCTACTATCTTCCATGGACCGTGTTAGACTTAGGTGTGATTCAGCATGCTCTCATGCATATGCATGACATGCTGACGTCACACCGTTTAACTGCAGCCTCCGTGTATGCCTTGTATCTCTTACATGGAGGCTTCGTGAATCCTGCCCAGAATATATGAACATACATCTGACATTGCTAAAATGGTGAAAACAAATGCACTAAGTAGACACATTGAGAGATATAGTGGTCATAAGTTTTGATTTTAGTGATTCAACAAGTAACTAATGATTTACAGGGCAGGGTGACACCAGAACAGTTGGAGGCAGGTGAGTTATGTTAGCAGTTGAGGCTAAATGCCACTGTTTTTCCAGGGTTAAATGAATGCACTAGTATATTGAGTATGTTAAAAATGAAAAGGCAGGGTTGCTTTTTATAAATATTAAATTTAATTATTATATTAATTTATTTAGATATTTATATATTTGTATTTTCAAACTAACACTATACAGTATTTTAAATATTTTATAGTAAAGTTAGGCGATGTGTTTTTAAATGTAATGAAATGTGACTGATTGATTGGTGAGGGTTCATAAGGGAAGTGTAATTAACTGATGTTGTTTTGATGAAGTCTAGTTCTTGTAACAGATTAAAGTGCTCAACTGAAATAAAACTTTTGTTCTGGAGCACCTTGGTCATCTTTCTGCTGGTTTAAAGTACAATTTGTTTGTTTGCCTGTGGTTACCACATTCATGATAATGCCCTGGGCATCACACATGACCTGGCAGTTGATGGAGGGGAAACCCTTGTGGTTTATGTAGACCCTGCCCTGTTCACCAGGTAGTGCTTTGATGTGGATGTGCATGCAGTCTGTAGCACCAACTACTACAGGGTATTCTGCTATACAGTGGAAGAGACGCATACGTGTGGTCAGCGCCTCAGGGGCAGTGAGGAAATATATGTGCTCATTGACAAGTTGTGTCATGGCATCCAGGAACTGGTGGAGTACCCTGGATGTTGATGCCTGTGAGACCCCTATGATATCTGGAGCTTTTCTCCCCAGGACTCCATTGAAAACGGGCTCCACGTGGCCCAATGGACTATCCTGGCAAACAAACTACAAATAAAATAAACAAACTACAAACAAATAAATAAATATTCCCAGCTGGTCTTTGGAAGGTACCTGTGGCTAGTATTCTTAAGCCTAGACATACCTTGGTATCCACTGGGATGGGTTCCCCTTTGCTGGTTCTGTATGTGAAGCGTGGCTGGCACAACTCAACGATTTGCTGTTGAATGTCCCTGTCCACCCTATAGCACTCTACTATCTCCAGCTCATGTAGGCCCTGGTAGGTTACCCTGGGTCTGTACACTCTTCTCCTTCTCCTCACTGAGGGTCAGTTATCAGCATTCTCCTCTTCACCACCCTCAGTCTCTAGCACATATTGATGGAGTAAAGCAGCAGCAGCCTCTAACATGTTTAGTTATTTCTGCCAGTTAAAAATCCCCCATTTGTGTACACCAGTGGTGTAGAGTTTGTGGGAAAAAAACAGTCTGTAGGGTGTTTGCATACTTTATATTAGTGTGCTGGGCTGCTGTATGTGTAATTGGCTGATTCTGATACATTCCACCTGCCAGCTATGCTAGTTCTCCTTGATTGCCTTCCTACTGCTGTTTCTTCTTCCCACTTCCTCCATATTTAAGCCCCGAGGCATGCTGTGCATACCCAGTGCTCAAATGTATACAATTCTGATATTTCATTTGTTTTGTTTTGTTTTTTTTTGGCCCGCTGTGTGCAGCACACCCCCTTTTAGCTAATGTAAGCTCTTTTAAGCAAAAATGGCCCTCCCTGGATGTGAACATGCTCTGCAGTTCATGAAATAAGATGTTACAGCCTCAGACACGTCCCCTTCCTTAGCTGTGCTTAGCTAAGGGCAAACACGGGCAACTGAGCTCCAGTGAGCTTACAGCAAGCATGACACATCCCCTTATGAAGTCATTCAGCTCTTATACTTGCACTGTTGTATTGCTGCACCTACATAGTTAGGTGCAAGCTGACACTTTGAGGAAATCTGTGATTCAGTGTAACTCTCCTCATTTGCATACCCCAATGTGTACATCCTTAGTTACTGCACTTATATGGACCCTTTCCCCTTGACAACCAGTGCTCCATCATATTGTTTACAGTCTGCATGCCATTGACTATAATGGCACCATTGTCCTGAGCTTAAATGGCCCCAATAACCAAGACATTTCTGTAAATAGCAGGGTTTGAAGCCATTGGAGGTACAGGCTTGTAGCAATGACAGCTTCTTCTTCTAAAGAGGGTGCAGGCGTAAGTGCAGCAGAAGTAGTATGTCTTCGTAATGACATTTCTAGAATTAGGTTTGGCAAGAAAATTCGGCCAGAATGGGGAAAGAATAGTATGTAGAGTTACTGTCAGAAGTGAAAATAAGTATTCGGGAGGGTGAGAAGTGCAGTCAGAAAATTGGCATTTGGTGGCATTAATCATGAAATGCAACCTAAAGCAGGAACTGATCTGAGGAATAATATACGGACATAAAACATTTCCCATGCACACAGGAATAAAAGAAAAGTAAATGTTTGGAATGAAAATCAGGATACTAGGTTGTTATACTTAAATTCTTTATCTGAACATTCACTGAAAAACAAGACTTCAGCACAGCAGCTTGGGGAAGAACTCACTAAACAGTACAGGGATAATACCTAAGAACTAAATCCACTACCACTGGTAGATGTACTGCTTGAGATGCTGTGGAACTGTGTCACCCTTCCATAGGTGCAGAATTGCTTTCAGAGAAGTGGAACATGACAAGTTTGGTCTTGCTTTGCAATGAAGGATTCTAAATTGACGGCAGTGCTTATAAACCAATCATACCTCCTAGCAAAATTATTGGAAAGACTTTTGGGTAAGGTCTTTCCCAGTCATTTTATTTTCAGCAATAACCTATCAAATGCACACTAATAATTCTTGAAACTTTTGTAAGTGGCAAAGCTTCCATTTCTTCAAGCAGGAGACCTTCCTTTGTAACCATCAAATGAGGTCACAAAGCTCTTGGGTAAGGTTCAAAATATTCTGAAGATGAACAATTTATGTGGATAGTTGTCAGCATCAGGGGTACAATTGGTAACACACTCACATCTGTTGCAGAAGGCTTTGCATTCTATTCTCACACCAGGTGGATGGAATGCTGACAATACAGTGCAGCAGAAGGGGTGGGTGCTGCATTCCTGAGTGTGTCATCTTGCGAATGGTATATTAAATCAAGGTTCTATCTGTTTTCCCCTAGTAGTTATAAATGCCACATGAGGTCCCCCCTGAAATGAGACCACTAGCTGAGTGGGACCATCCTGGTCAAAGACTTTTGATGCCTCCATTTTTGTTTAAAGTGAACAGATTGAAGTGTTGTATAGTTGGCAGGTAGAGTCCTTTAATTCTTGTCATGCATGCAGGTAGCAGAATGGATGCATATACTTCTCATGTCTTTTTCATCTAACCTAATCCACCCTTTCACTGGGTCCCAACCAGTGGTGGTAAGGAAAACATGGAGACAGTAGTGTTCGCAATGCAGTATGCTCAACTGCTTTACAAAAGAATGAAAGAAAAATGCAAGAATATTGCAAAGAGACCAAACTGTTAAGGTGCACACGGAACATTCTAAGTAGACAGAAGGCAGATGACAGAGAAGAAGGGAACTGTGAAGCAATAATCTTGTTATATGGGTATGTCAGTGAAGTCAATTAATTCAGCAGTGAAACTAGTTCTATTCATCTCATTTGTATCAGTGCAGCCACTGAATGTAATGTAAGTCTTTCCAGTGAAGGCACCAAACCTGAAGTACAGATGAAATAGGAGGGGCAGCTTTCCCTGTGATATAATGGGCCATAACATCAGCCAGACAGATGGTAGCTGGAGTCCTGAAAAAAATGTGTAAGACTATAGCCTTTTGAGAGCTACAAGCTAATGCTGATATGTGCATTAGAAGTGTCCCCAAGATAGACAGCAGAAGAAAACATTTAAATTTTTTGACGACCTCAAGCTAAATTCTGCTTTGAAATGTGATAGATTCAAAAAGAATTCTGGATAATTTTCAGAGTAGTGTTGACTATATAAATGCAGATGTCACCCTCTTGTTTTGTAGGGTGCTGTGACGGTTTATCTAAAACATCTTGCATACACTTGGATGACTCAGAAATTGGAAATTTGATTTCATATGTATACATTGCATGGTTCTTGTTCACTAGAATGTATACATACATTTTTTCTATGTAACTGGTCTGAATATGCTTATATTTCTGTCAGGAAAATATGCCTTGAATGCATTAATGTCGTTGGAATACTGATATGTAGAACTGCAGATAGGTTTAAACGTGCATAAAGTGAGTGGAAAAATGGTCAAGAAGGGCAAAACAGCTGAACAAGGTTACCAACAACTGTTCTGTTTATCAATTAATTAAAATGGTGAGTGGACTAATCATCTGCAGACAATTTTAGTTATGATGTAGGCCATAAGGGTGGTGAAAGGCCATGGAGCGAATCGTCATGGACCTTATCAATAACGATATTGGTAATCTCCAAACACTTGACCCTACACAGTTTGGATTTGTCAAAGGGAGATCATGCCTGTTAAACCTGGTGAACTTCTTCAAAACAGTCACCAAGGATGTGAACGAGGGGAAATCTGTGCATACACCCTACCTAGACTTAGCCAAGGCATTTGACATTATCCCCTACTCAGGCATTGTTGACAAACTCACCCAGCTAACTATCAACTCTTATGATGGTCACTAACTGGCTCACTGATAGAACACATATAGTGAAAGTAGGGGAATCCACCTCCAACAGCAGACCTGTAACCAGTGGTGTTCCACAGGGATCAGTCCTGGGACCTCTACAGTTTGGCATCTATTTCTCCAAAGTACAAGCAAAAACTAAAGGTCTGTGGCTGACAAAGTTTGCTGATGACTGCAAACTGAGAGTGATCATAGAATCTCCAAATGAAGTTAACATCCTATAAGAGGGTCTCACACAAATGATTGGGGCCAAAGTCATGGCCTTAAACTCAATGCAAAAAAGTATTCTTATCCCTTTCAGTAAGAGTGATGTTTCTGCTGACTACCACATCAATAGCAGCACCTTAAGTACAGATCCAGTAATAAGAGACCTAGACACGCAGGTTGACAGCAACGTTACCTTCGACTGCCATGTCTCTACAGTGGTAAGAAGAGCATTCTATATTGCTCATCTCATAAGTAAGGGCATTGCCTCCAGAAATAAAGAAGTTATAACCTCCCTGTACTCTTCCATCATCAGGCCAATAATTGAGTACAATGACCTTTTTGATGTGTACCTTTCCAAGCACCTGCAGCAATTGGAGAGACCAGAGAGGTTCCCCACAAGGAAAATTCAATGTCTTCAGCATCTGTCCTATGTGGATTGTCTGAAATCACTGTCACTTTATTCTGTTTCATACAGACTACTCAGAGGTTACCTCTGCCTTGCATACGAGGCAATCTGTGACCCTGCTTTATTGGAAATGCTGCATTTCTGTAAGTCAAATGGTACACGGCTTACTCCCCCTAAAGACCTTAACCTGGTATGTGACATTAATAGAACCTTCTGGAGGGACAGATTTGTCTCCAAGAGGTTACCACACCTTTGCAACAGACTTCTACTCATACCTCTCAACTGTACAGATTTTCGCAGGATGTCCAGATTTTTGCCTCATATTTTTGGTCAGTTTTTCATAAAATTGTGGTTTCCTGGCAAATTAGTGGCAAATCACTAAAGATTGAAGTTAGAAAATAATGACAGACAATTGAGTTTCAGACTTCATACACTTCAGAAAATGCATGCTAATGCAAAACTTGTTACTCTATTAACTTTCTAAGTTTGTAAGAGCAATATTTAAAAATTGCCCTACTTTTATTTATGGATTTGTCCAGATTTCTTGCTCTAAGAGGTTGAGAGATATGCTCCTACTTCATGTCAAACAGATCACCTCATTGGCCCTCTTCAAAAGCAATCTGGACGACTGGATGGGTAACCATAAATTCACCCCAGGAGGCTCCACCTGAGTCCCTCTTGGACAGGGGCAATAGGTGCTGATTGTGGAAATAAGGATAGAACTTGGCTATGCTTGTAAGGGCCCTAGGGTCATTAGTCTAGTAACTTTATATGATCCTACGAATAAATGTAAAGTATAAATGCTCAATTTAGAGTTATCGGTCAGTATAATTTATGAAGTGGAAGCAAACTAGATTAACACATAATTGGAAAAAACCTGCAAACCAGAGTGAGATTTTAAATGGATGTCGGGTTTTCACCCTGAAACTATAAAGCAGAGCACTTAACGTTTGCACCTTCATGCTCCTCAAACTTATAGGTTAATGTGATGAGGAAGTGGCCAGCTTCTGCCACCATCTATACTAATATCTCCCAAATACACTAGTAACTATTGGCAAGGTAATGTCACAGTGTATGTTTGGGCCAGATTTCAAAATACTTATTCTTTGCACTGGAGTAGGTCAATTACACCAGGAGCAAGCCTTTCAGAAACAGGCCCTAAGTGACTCTTCAGTTTACAAAATTCCCACTCTAACATCTAAATTTATGTGAGCTATGAACTAAAACAATTGTCTTGGCTTAAATATTCCAAAAGATATTCATAATGAAATAATGTAAAATCTAAAATATCGTTCCAAATTTACCTTTTATTCTGTTTGTTTGAAATTAACTACAATCTATGCAGCACCCACGTGACTGTAAAGATACCCTTTGAAATAATATTACTTTAAAGACTTTTTGTGTTAAGAATATGTTCAGAAATTCTGATTATGGTGATATCTATATTGTTTGAATTAATGTGCCTTGGCTTCTTTGTGATACTATTTTAAATAGTTTCTGTATGTGATGTTACATCTAACAAAGCTTTAAAACTACTTTCACCTTGTTTAATGTGTTTTGCAGCTGTTTTTGGTTCAACAACAAACAAACAAAATCACTCCCTTAAATCCATTCTTCTTAATTAGAACCGTTCAGAATTAACAACCTCTAGCTGATTTTTTTGATAGCTTGCTACTTCTTCAGCTTTTCTGCATCTGCAAAACGTAGTACTGTTGCTTCACTTATGGATAAATATTTTACAACATGTTTTCACAATTAGTTATGATGCTCAGATTGACAAAGAAATAAGGTAAGAGTATTTGGATGTTTCCATTTGGATATTATTTATGTCATTACAAGCATTTTTTGTGACGCAAGAAAATGTTCTTATCCAGTAATTTTTTTACTAAATGAGTGTTCTTGCCTAATAAGGTTTTTATTAAACTGGCATTTATTTATGCTGTTTTAGTCGGGTCTATATCAGATTGTCAAAAGCTGACAAGTTTGAAGCATTAAGTTTCGAACTTGCAACTTCGAAATCTGACAATGTTGAATGTAAAAAAAAAAAAAAAACACTCAACACCCAAAGCAAAAACAAAATAAAATACTCTATGCAGGGGGGCAAGCCCCCTGCACCCACCATACCCCCCACTACTTAAATGTACCAACTCCGAGATCGTGCTACAGTGAAGTAAAGGGAAATCTTCCCTTCCCGCACTCTATGGCGATCTCCCTTTTACATTTCGATGTTGTCAGATTTCGAAGTTTCAAGTTCGAAGTTTAGTGCTTTGAACTTGTCAGCTTTCAACATTCTGATATAGACCCATTTTAGTCAACACACTTTAACATGTAAGTAAAGGTTAATTCCATCCTAATCATCTCAGTGCTTTTCTATGCTTAATTTTGTCATAGTTTGTAAACAATGATGAAATATGAGTTATAAGAATGTGAACTTGGATTTTTCAAAAAACATCAAAGTCTTAATTTCATTGTACCATGTCAGTTTGAAAACCAAGGACAACACACTTTTAAGTTGATTTTACTGCTCGTTCAGTGTTATTTTGTACAATTCAACTTTGGTTCAATTATTTTATACTGTTATCTACACAGCCTTATATGATTCGTTATGTTGATTCACCAGTTCATTTCTTGGCTAAAGTGCCCTCTGTGTGGAGTATCTATGACCGCCCTTTATTTGCATGGATGTTTGTTGCATTTGTCATTTTCTTTCCACATCCCAAAAATGTGCCATTGCTGAATTCAGATCCCACCAAATTACCCATAGCTTTGTGCGTATGCTCTGTAAGATTAAGGATATACATCCTGAGCTGAGCTGGGAACTCTCACAGTTGCTTCCTCTGCCTTAAATGTGTGGTGAGAAGCAGCACTAATTGCATAGTCATGCCACACATCACATTTAAAATTAAACAGGTGTGGTTTTGTAGCTACAACAGTGTTGCCAGCCAGGAAACCATGTAAAGCAACGCATATATCAACAGACATGTAGACCTGTTTGCCTACACTCAAATATGTCTGTGGGATTGCACAGAATGCCACAGTGATTATCAGGTTTAATAATATAGCAATGTGTATGGTCCAAACACATTACATGACAGTGTATACAGTACAGAGTATTGTGGGGTCCCATTTAAGGCATACTGCACAAAAGTTGTTTAAATGATCTGTAATGGTACATAGACTGCCATTTAAAATAAACAGTCAGGGGAAGTATATGTGTATTGAATAAAGACACACAGATGAATTGTAGGCATGAACACAGGGAAAGAAGACAGGTGAACATCCTAATGTACAGCAGATGAGGACAGCAGGAATACTAATCACATATAAACATGATGCAGCATGGACTGCACAGTTGAAATATATATTATGTGACTGTCTCACAAGGTGACATAACAATGGAGAAGATGTCTTTGTGATATAAGCATCCTGACATGAGCAATGGAGAGGACATCTATCAGGGATGCTACATACAATAGGGATTAGGCACATATTGTGAAGCTGTGCAAAGAAAGTTGTCAGCATATGACTGTAATGTCAGCATAGGTCTCCACCAAGTGGGGCAGATAGTTACAAGCTCATGGACAACAGTAAACAGAAGCATGCACAGTCATGGATAATATTAGAATAATACCACCAGTAATCCCATATCTATGACATAATATACTTGATTGCAAGTGATCATAGATGGTTCTGCATGAACACACGTGTACAACTATTATGAGATGTCAGCAATCTATGAGGGTAATGAAGCACACCATCCTGACATAGTAGCACCTGCTGGATGTATTAGGAGGGACACTGCTATACCTGCATGACACATTATAATCAACCCAGTGTAGTTGACAGATGTGCATGGCATACATGTGGCACAATATACAATGCCACAAATGTAACCCATGCCATCAATGTTGTCAAACAGGCATGTATGCACTGTGTGCATCACTGGAACAGGTATCGCACATGCCTCTGATATATCACCTTGATGTGGGTTCTGCAACATCAGACAGTAATTTTTATGCAACAAAAAGAATACCTAGGTATGACCAATAAAATGTGTGGAAGCTTACTGTGGCAAAGGTGGTACATTTGAGTTATGCATCCTTGGAAGATGTGTAGGTAGGCACACGAAGAATGGTGCATTGTGCTCAGTTATGGGAGTGATGAAGGCTGTGAACTATGGAAGTGTTATGGTCTTTGTTGTGGATGCCCTGCACATACTCAGGAGTTATGTTACATACAAGGGAGTAGTCAGCTTTGTGGGCACATGCTGGTGGATGTTCCACATACCATTTACTTCAGTACACAGGTCACATGCCATTTGGTCTTCTCATAGTAGTTTGATGTCTACATTATCATTGGGTTGTGCATTTATTTTCATAATGTAAGAAATCCCCCCATGTTTTTGTTTCATCTCATGTGTCTTCATATTTGCTGTGTGTTGGCACTGTTTGGATTATATTAATATCACAGCAGAAGTCTGACTTGGAGAGTGTTAGACAACACTTTATAAGTAATGACATCAGTAGTGTCTGGTGAGGAGAATATGGTAATAGCAGTGTTCCACATGCAGATGTAAAATGCTCTCTCTAATGTCAAGCAAGGGCACAAACACACTCCTGTTTACTACAGTGAGAACAGAACCCATACCTTTCTAAGTACACAGACTAGAGAAATCAGTACTTAATACAAGTGCCGCTGCACAAGTCTAACTTTTACAAGGCTGCAGGACAATTTATTGTGGATGACATCCACATTGGATGTTGGAGAGAAGATTTTGGTAGGCTTGCATGAAATCTATGTGTAGGTATATCCAACTGCCAGAATATTGATACTCCATGTTATTGGAGTGGTAACTACAGGATACACAATTATGACCTTTTGAGTAGACAAACACACACAACAGTTGACTGCTGTGAGATTAGAGCCCCTCGGTAAGTACATGGACTATAGAACTCAATACTTTATGCAATCTAGTGATGTCCAGCTGTCAAGATATAAAAATGTGCTTGTTACCAGATCGATGAATGTGCAATGTGTAATATTTGCTGTTGTGTTTTAAATGTGCAGGCATACTTTAAGAAACACCTTTACAAACTATGTATAAACAGCTTTCCACATTACTATAAATATTGGGAAATCTGAATGTTTATTATCATTATAAATATGTGAATGATATATAAGAAAGCATTTGTTATTTATTTCTGTAGTGTAGATGATATATTTGTGAACAAGTACTGAGATACCAAGTTTGAAGTACAAGAGTGGAGGTAACATATTGCTGCAGTGTAAATATGTTTTCTTGTCTTTAAAAAGTGCCTTCCCTTTGTTGTGTTTGTACACGTACTTTCAGGAGATGAAGACTAAATGGACAATAAACACAAGTAATACATGCAACAATAAATAGGATGTGCTGGAGGGATAGATTCCTGTCCCAGAGACTTCCCATGCTTTGGAACAAGATCCCAATCTACATTAGGCAGAACTCCTTGCTAACACTCTTCAAAAGAAACCTTGACGAGTGGATGGGAAACAGAAAGTTTACCTCGGGGATTACTTCAGTGGCTCTGCTGGACAGAGGCACAGAGAACTAATCTAAGGGGGTGGCAAAAGCCAACACAATCTGGCTAGGCTTCTAAATGCCTTCGGGTAGATAGCCTAGTACCAACCTATGAACCTATGAACCTAATCCTATGCTATTGTCCACTTTCCATAGCACATCACCAAGCAGTTGCATTGTGTGGATGATGGCTAAGTGTTTGCATATGTGAAAAACACATTTCTACTTCTTTCCCTGCCTGCACATAGTTGAGCAGTGAGCAAATGTGAGCCTTATAGCTGCAATTATGATAGTTCTCAGTACTAAGTGTATAAAACACATCTGCTGCTTAGCTGACTATGGTAGCAGGTGTAAATGCACTGATACATTTCTTTTGGAGCCCAGATGATATAGGGTTCAAAAACAGGCATATGTAATAGTTTTAAATAAGTACTGATAATGCAATGAAATAATTCTTTATACTTCATTCAGAGTGTGTTATTATGTGTTACCTTAGTGCAGTGTATTTAAGTGTAGGTAACTGCACCACTAAAAAGCCATTCACCATGACTTGGCATTGGTTTGTGATGCCAAACTCCATGTGAACATAGAGGCCAAAAAGTAAAGGGCTCCATTGTTTTTTTTTTTTTTTTAATTATGTGTGTTGTGTGTGATTTTATTTTTTGACCAGTTAAAAGTGTTAAAATAGGGTAGATAGAAAAGTGGTGAAATGGGGAAGAAGTAGGGGAAGAACAAAGGGAAAGCAATATAGGAATGTGCAGGAGGGAGGTAAAAAAGAAACATAGCTGGCCACTTCTTCAACATTGTAAAATGAAAATATGTATATAATATGAACAAAGAGGAGTGACAACAACATAATCAAGTTGTATAGCCATTTGGACCAAATCAAGTATGTCAAAAAGACGTGTGCGAAGTGGAGAGCTATGTATGAGATTATATATTTTTTTGTGGGAGAGGTGCCCTTTTTTTTTTTTTTTTTTTTTTACTTCAATAAGAGAGGAATATTGGGTAAGGGATGTATGTATTTCTGGGTCAGGTAAGTAGGGTAGGTGAGGAAGCAGATGCAAGCAAACAGTACAAGCAAGACAAGACACAGGGATGGTGAGGGACACAAAGGGTTGAGTGACACCATGATTTGGATTAGGGAGGGGAAAACAGAAGCTGATGATCATTCATGGGGACAGTAAGAATCTCGTCCTCACCCACAGGACTGTCATCACTCTCTCCTTACTCTGTTGGCTGTTGGAGGGCTTGACATCTCTTTCTAAGGAACATAAGGGAGAGCAGTATCTCCATCTAGCTTAGGTATGCACCAATGGTGCTTTGCATGACCCTATGCAACAATCCTGGCACCTCCTGGGGGGGGGTTGATAAAATCCCCTCCTCTGCCAGTACTCCCACAGGATACCACAGCATCAGCTATGGGGGTAGTACTACCTAAGAGTGCAGGTATTGCAGGGGAAGCAGACTGCCAGGTCGGGTCCCAGGTGTTCTGGACGTCGCTGCTAGAGCCTGTGGAGTGGGGTTGGCCTACTTCCCTGTGCTGTAAAGCATTTTGTGATTTGTTAGAGATGGATGACATGGAAAAGTTTTGATGACAAATAGAAAAAAAAAGATAAGTGTTGGGGTGAGAGAAAAAAGAAATAACATTAATACCATCATATGTCACATTCAATACATTAACACAATAATAAAAGTATTTTTCTGAACTTTCACATTTAACTTTACTTCATAACAGCTGCAAATTATAATTAATGATTACTAAAATTTATCATGGTCCAATTATACAGATCAAGTTAACATCCTGGCATTTATGCCACTTGTGTAGAAATTAACTTATGTAATATTTTTAAAGGATTACACTATTTTATATTTGGTTACTTGTGGCATTTGAACCCACAACATCTGACTACATCTTAGACTTGAATCCTACAGTTGGCTTGTACTACAGACGGAAGCATGCTTGATTTTACAGTAAGGATATGCATGCTTACTTTGCTACAACTGTATAGAATGGAAATTTGTAATTTAGAAGCTACAATAATACTTCTTGTTGTGCTGTATGCATACCCCTTGCTCCCCTTAGTCTCTCTAGACACACAACATGGGATTCTCTATTCACAGTAATCTCTGTATTAGATGTAGAAAGAAGAGAAGAGAGGATAATAGAAGAGCATTATACATACTAGTCTTGCCTATATGAAGCTTTATATCTACTATAAATTCTCTTTATTAGTATACTTACACAACTGTGGGATGTTACTAGTTCTGAACTCATCCATCCACAGATTGAGTGTATTCCTCTTGTGCCTTTTTAGGTCATTAAAGTGATGCCTACTCTGTTCTCTATTGCATGGAATGTCAGTCACACTGGAGACAGCCTTGGCCAGGCTATAGCAAGTCTTGGACTTGTACTGAAAGCCATTATAGTCCCACTGCAAAAGCCTTTGGCTGTGGAGCTTTACAAGGTGTACAGTAAAGATCCTAGACTCATCAACACCTTACTTCTGTACCCTAAATTGGTCTCCTTGCCTTCTGCCATCAGATATGTCTAACCAGAGAGAACAGCAAGACCTAGCAATGATTTCCCGACAATACCTGTTATGACATTTACTGGTAGTGCACAAACCTGAATAACAATGCCAACCGTGTTTGCATAATGTCAAGTGGAGAGCAACAGTGCCAAATAGAGAGAAAAGCATTTTTTTAATGGGAAGGTTAATATGAGAGTTGGAAATAGTTTGAAGGTTCTTTGCTGCTGGAACTCTTAGGTGATTTCACTATGCAGACATGTACTGGGTGCATACATTTCATGACCTGACACATTTTTGGTTTGGCTTTATACAGTGATAAAAATGATTTTACAATGTGGGATTCAAACCTATGCATAAGACACAAACATTTTCTTCCCCAGCAATGATTTTCCATCTTTGCCAAAGAAGAAGTGCTTTTCAGATATAGTCATGAATTATATAAATACACGTCAGATTGAGGGATTAACCATGTATGTGTGTGAGCTGACAAGGTCCTGGTTTATACATTCATGTGTGCTTGAGTCTTTTTGAAGTCTAAAGACCATCCTGGGCCAGATAGTATAATTATAAGTTACAGAAACATAGTAGTCTGTATACCCTCAGTCTTACATATAATTCATATGAGCTCCACTGCTATACATGCTTCTAATTATGTTTAATTTTTATGTGACATTTAATATAAATTGAAATGGAACAACAGTAAAGGTATTTGGAATTTTCTGTATCAGAACCCAGTATCATCTGTATTGCAGACCTGCACTTACACCTGCTACCACAGGAATAGCTAAATAAGAGTTGAATATTTCCCTTTTCATTATTAACTTCTGTGTATAAACTGCTGTGCAATGCCACTTATCATGTTTGCGCACTGCAGAGCAGAATTGATAGAATGTATTCATTTTGAATTTTTTGACTGTCTACTTCATCTCTGCAGGTGTTCCTGACCTGCAGGTGTTTGGGAAGGTTGCTAACCACCACACAACATCGCTAAGGATAAAGCAAAACATGCAACTATGTTTCCTTTTAAAAATCAAGAATGTTTGCAGGTGCTCTGTTTGCTTTGTGTGTGGGCCATTACTCCATATTTGTGCAATGGTAAGCATTGCACAAACAAGACAAGCAAAACTAAACCTGTTTTAGCCTTCTGAGTAGTGTTTATTAGGTTTCATATTGAAAAGACAAAAGTGGAACTTGAACACTGATCTACAGTTAGTATACACTGTGTGGATTAAACAGATGTGCTACACACACACACGTAACTCACAGGTGTAGTTCATATATTTGTTATCGTAGAAATACTTTACATTACATTTGTTGTGCTTATCCATTTCCCATATTTGCACTAAGCCACGCACTGTGCAAATACTGACATTAAAAAAAGAAAGCATAAGAAGTCTATAAAATAAACATGAAAGATTTTTATATAAGACTGGATTTTATCTCACAACAATGAACCTTCAAACCACATTGAGGGTGTCTTACTCCTTTTCGACACAGAAACAGCTTTGCAGCAGATCATGAAAATTATTGTGCATACAAGCAATCCGCAATCATTCACAATATCAGCAGGACATATGGCACTTGTACACTTCTGATTTGTTTGTACATGTATTAATTCCAGATTTAATGCAATGAGTGATCACACAACCATTTATGACTATTGCTTGCAGAAATACAGCTCTGTCTTATCTCTGTATGGTGCTCGTTCTTCTCTTAACCAAGCAGTAATCTCAGGCATGCAGTCTGTAAGTCATTTTGTATCATTGTCCTTAAAATGTGTGAAAATATTAAATGACAGTTTACAACAAATGCAGGGGAGGTTGGATGTTACTGAACATGAACTGTGAAATGTGTGTTGCTTACTTACATTGAAAACCTTGATACAATTACGTCTACACTTTGTAAGTCTAACCTGGCTGAAACACTCACTGGAGGTAAGGGAGTCTGAATTGCTGTTGTGTTTCACTTCTCCCTACCAGTAATGATTCACAGTTGCATTCTGTGAACAACAAACACTGAGGGAGTGTCTGCACTATGTTTACATCTGCAACATGGAGTTCGGACCTCATTTGTATATTCACTATGCTCACAGGCCTGAATCTGCACTATAAAAACAAAACCATGTAGCTAGGGAACCTGAAGGGAGAAGACTTGTTATGTGGATAGCACAGAAGAAGATTGCTATTACTTTGGATTTATCTACATAGAAGACTATTGATCTTGATAAGGCATGATTGCATTTTTCAGTTATATACTGGATATGCTCAGACGTCACCTAGAAAAGTATTTTTATATACGCATTAATAAATGCTTTTATGGGTATGCACTCCTTAGAAGTTTACTGATGGCATAGGCATTTTTGTCAGGGCATTGTACTTGCTCAGATACACAGCCTTAACTTTCATCACAAGTGTTAATGTTACAACTATTTCTCTTTACAATCTTCTGTTGTTATTTCAGTGAAATGTAAATGTCCTAAATTGTCAATGACACAGGGGTGTTAACCTTGTAGGATGGCCCATAGACACCTCTAGGAAAGTGCTAGTTACATGTAGAGGTAACTAGCAATTGCATAAAAATGAATGTTCTGTGGTAAATGTGTACACATGTTTTTTGGGACAGTTTCTTTGATGGCACTTATAACAATTCACTGATATTTAATTCCTTTTTTGGTAGCAAATTGTTGTTTGCCTGTTGTTTGGGGGGGGTGGGGGAGCCAAGCTCCATGTCTGTGTTGGCAGAAACAAAATTGTTTGCACAGAAGTTTGCTTTGTTATTGTTACTCCCATTGTTTTGGATCCAACCTTCCTTTGTGAGTGACTGTGATATGTTATAACCACATAAATACTTTTTTATATTTGAATATCTTGAAAGTTTTTTGTTTCTCCAGTGGGTAATATTGAAAAACTACTTAGGTATTATATCTAAGCAGGAATTTTATTTATGTGATATTTATGTGCAATATCCTTTCTTTGGGTTTTATGTCACCTAGGACTATGGCATCCAAGCATCCCAATCCCTGCAACCCCCTCCCCCTTCAGTGACTCTGAGAATTATGTCATTGTCCAAGCATTTAGGTGACATGGTGCTTTTCTGCATGAGAGAGGACATGGGGATATGTCTGGAGGAATTCAAATCTGGCAGCAGATAGTGGATGATGTAAACATTGCTGGGGTTGCAGTAAGACATATGATCAGGTGTGTCATAGGGTCACTGACATGATTTCATTGGCCTGGAGGAGCACAGCCGCAGTGGCCCCTGGACAGATGGCTAGCAAAGGGGTGCTACAGAGTCATCACTGACACCAAATGTCAGGGATCCAGAAAACTCAGTGGAAAGGGCACAGCAACATGCGATTGATGTTGGTGCTGCTGTTTCAGAGTAGAAAAGTATGTCCCAGGAGGAACTTCTAGGTAGACTTACCTATGCCAATTGTTATATATTTTTGTACAGTTAAATACTGATAGCAATACTAAAAGTTTGTTTAACATATTTTTTTGGGGGGGTTCTAGTTATAGATTGATACAGTTAACAACACATTCTGGTTCATTACACATGGGCTTGGGGTGGACGTATCATCCAAGTTTCTGTTAAATGCATTGTTAATGGACATATAAAGAGCCAAACGTTTTTCACCCCTGTGTTGCTGTTATTGTGATGATGGTGCCCTTACAGTTTGCTTAACTTCTTCCAGGACCATCCTCTATAGGAAGTGTGGAGTCACCTGCACTTGGTAAGACAAGCATTTTTATTTCACTAATGATAAGCAATTCACATAAATATTTATTTTATCCATATGTGTGATGTGGGTGTCATGACTGGGCGTGTATTGCTGCACTCTCTGTAATAGTGGCACCACTGTTAGTTTTGTTAGCATATATTGAACTGTAGTAGTGTAGCTATTAATTTCTTTTCTGTGTTTGTTGCTTATTATCACAGGCAATCCTGACAGAGGAAGTGCAGGACTCTTTTCACCTGATGTCAGAGTATCAGTAGAATCTGATGATGGTGGACAAACACAGGCACAGTCAAGGGGTACAGACATTGAATCCATCACTGAGGTTGACATTCAGCCATCCCATGTAATTCAGTCAGACACAGGCAGTAGGTCTATGCCAACCCATTCCAGTGAGCTCTCAGATATAGCAGAGGTGTGGGGTGAGACACTTGATTAGGGTAATGTGGTTATTATGGCTTCACTGCCTGTTAACTCTGACCATAACCAATACGGTGAGGTGCCAGACAGGAAGGTTGTTAGGGGTGCTGGAGGAGGCCTGCTGTCCATCCTACACCTGATCCAGGTTTGTCTTACCATGCCACTTGACATATGTTTAGTGCCATGATGGAGGTGCAGGTACATTCCAATAGGGTCTCTGAGTAAGTGCTTAGGGTTATGGATGTGGCACAGGCTGACATGAGTAGCTGCTTTCACTGTGTTGCTGATTTAATGGATCTGATGAGTGGCACATTGGAACAGGCAGTGTCTGTGATGGAACATCTGCTGGGAGTGGGGTGGCATCCATGTGGGTGTAGGTCAGCCATATCATCTGGTTTTAGCCAATGTGGCCATGCCCGATCATGATCCCATAGTGGTACTACTTCCACTGCTCCGTCAGTGGTTGCGGTGTCCACACTCAGAAGTGGCAGGCCATGGGGTTATGTTCTTGGGCACAATGATGAGCTCATCCAGCAAACATCAGTCATGTTCAGTTAGCAGTAGTGCATCTGACTGTGGGCATGGACGTGCCAGTGCAACTCATGGCAGAGACAGTTCTCATGGTCAGGTATAATGATGATGAATTGCCACCTTTACCATGCACAGCTCACACCTGTCCAACATACCAAGACATAGAGCTAGCACAGAGCTTGGCTGTGTTCTTGCAGACACTCACACACCAGTTTCACCTGGAGTGCCCATGCAGACACACACACAACAGTTAAGCGCTTCAGTTGTGAGGCTTAAAGCTCATTCTGTCTCACTGGCCATTTGATACCTTATTCAGATATCTGCTTGTTTCTCTTTCTTACTCGCACTCACTTACCTTTTGTCAGCCTGATAGCTGGGCCATACCCTTGTTTTCTATCTTTTGGATTCAGGGATACATAAGCTTTGTGTCTGATGCTCAGGGTGCATAGCTGACTTAGTGCATAGTATATATGTGTTTATGATTCTGTTTTGCTGATTATTACTGCTTTCTTACAGGTTATTGCAAAGTGTACACACCTCCCACACTCTTACAACAGCAAAGCTGGACCAAGCCATAAATAAGAGTGGGACAAAGGCTAAACAATAGGGAGACTTTTTAAATATTTTATCTTACACAGTTATATAGTAGATATAATCAAACAGTTTTTGCATTACTACTTTTAAGATTTTTCACAAGGATATGAAGTCTGAAACTGAAATGTGTGTCATTAATTTCTAACTTCTCTCCTGCATGTGGCTGTGATGACCTTGCCAGTTGTGGTGGGATGTGTGACCCTTCCCCTTGTTGATCCTGCTGAAGCTGTTTTCTCAGGATGATGTTGTGAAGCATGGCACAGAAGGTGAATATTTCAGTACATGTATATGGATTGTACTGCAGGGCTCCCCAGATGTATCTAGGCATCGGAACCACAACTTCATTAGCCCAAACACATGCTCCATGATATTTCTAGCTTGAGCGTGTGCCTCATTATAGCGTTCTTCAGTTGGTGTGTGTGTGTGTGTGTGTGTGTGTGTGTGTGTGTGTGTGTGTGTGTGTGTGTGTGTGTGTGTGTGTGTGTGTGTGTGTGTGTGTGTGTGTGCGTCTGTATTTCTGATGGGTGTCATCAGCCACAGTTCCAGTGCATAACCCGCATCCCCCAGTAAAGGACCCTGTGGGATAACACCCCTAGTAAACATCTCATACAGTTGAGAGTTGTGCCAGATGAGTGAGCCATGGTAACTGCCTGTGTTTCCAGCACACACATTCAAGATTATAGAGCTAAGTATATTTTCTGTGTTATTCTGTATTATAGAGCTAAATTGTCTGCTTGATATCTGTGTCTTACTGCTCTGCAAATCTATAGAAAACAGTATATATATTTGTTTATAATTTGCACATTCCTTACATCTGTGTTGAAACTGTTCCCCCACCCCCCCTCCCTATTCTTGGTTGTAGTTTAAATTTGGTGGCTTTTGCAGTGCCCGCCCCACTGTAGATTTGATCTAAGACACTCCCCTAGGACATCTCTTTACCGCATTCTACCTAATAAACCCTTTCTGCACTTGCTTTTAGTCCTTTTAATTTAATTACATTTTTTCAAACTGTGTGTGGACGAATATTGCTACATATTCAAGTGTGCCAGCTTGCACTGCATGAGAATTGTATTTACTACTTTACTACTGCTTTTGCTACTTTTCTAAAAAAAAAAAAAATTTCTTCTGCTTTTACTGTACTTGTGTTTCTTCCTACTTTATTTTCCTTTTGCGTCATCTTAAATGTTCTCAATTGTATTTATTACTGCTTGGTGTAACTCATTCTAAGCCTTTTAGTTTAAACACTTGGGCTTCAGACCAGTTTTACATTGAGAGGGTTTGTGGTCTGCACTGTAGTGGCAGAACAGGTAGCTTACATCCTTCTAAGTTGGGAACTGCTGATTGAGGGCTCAGTGTCTGTTATTCTAAAAGTGTATTGGTTCTGGTTTAAGCACTTGGGCTTTCGGGCCAGTTATTTTACATTAAGAGGGTTCGTGGTCTGCACTCTTGTGGGAGGAGAGGCTGGACTCTGCCCTTCTGAGCTGGGAATTTCTGGTTAAAGGCTTATAGTGCATGTATATCTGAACTGCTTCTTACTGAAATTGGTACACCTTGTTTGCTGTAGCAAAGACTAGATCCAGGCCTGCTGAATCTAGCTTTGTTTGTATAACTTGAGCACTAATCCAGGCATTATTTAAAGTATTCAGTTGTATTTATTACTGCTTGGTAGTAACTTGGTTAAAGTGTAGCTATCATTCTAAGTCTTTTGGATTAAGCACTTGGGCTTCAGACCAGTTGTTCTACATTAGGAAGGTTTGGGGCATGCACTGTGGTGGCAGGACAGGTAGCTTTCATCCTTCTAAGTTGGGAACTGCTGATTGAGAGCTCATTGTCTGTTATTCTTAAAGTGTATTAGCTCTGGTTTAAGCACTTGGGCTTCAGGCCAGTTATTTTACATTAAGAAGGTTCGTGGTCTGCACTCTTGTGGGAGGAGAGGCTGGACTCTGCCCTTCTGAGCTGGGAATTTCTGGTTAAAGGTTTATAGTGCCTGAATATTTGAACTGTATCTTACTGAAATTGGTACACCTTGTTTGCTGTAGCATAGACTAGATCCAGGCCTGCTGAATCTAGCTTTGTTTGTATGCTTGTTATTTCCCTGGAACGCTAATTCCACCTAAACGCGGCTTCTCAGCGCTTCTGTGGATCCCTAGTGATATCTGCATTGCTTACTGTACTTATTTCCTTGCTTTGCTTGAAAGAAAGTTAATGTTTGTCATTTTTGCATTTAAGTTACCTGTAACACATTGCACTTGTTACCTGGCACTTGCTCACTAAAGCAATTATAAGTCAGCACTAAAAATTAAAAGCACTACACCCTCGCTCCCCATTGGCCCTTGTTTTCAATTATAAAGGAATTCCCAATATTATTCTAGCATGTCCAAAGGTCAGTTGTCAATCTCTTCTCTGGTCCAGCTGGTGAATATGGGAATCTTGAGGCAATGTTACAACTGCCTCATGTACACAGACAACCCTCTCCTCCTCCCAACAAATTCCAACACATGTGAGAAATGCAACCATATAGCCAAACTGGAGGCTAAGCTCTCTCAACTCAGTACTGGCAAAACCAGTCAGGAGGAGAAGGAAACCACACTCACTACAATTCCAGTCTCACATAGACCTACCACGACAGCAAACCAAACACATAATCACACAAAAACATACTCGGAGGCTCTAAATAAAGATCTGCCTAAGCAGCAGAGACCTCCAAAGCAGACACCCAAGCAACTGCTACCCCCAAAAAAAACACGTGCAACACATATCTCACAAAGCCAGTGTGCCGAACAGTCACAGCCCTTAAGGCTAAACAACACACCTGATACACTTGTAATAGGTGACTCTATCATCAGGCACACTGACGTCCCGCTCACCAGGCTGAACAAGGAGAAGGTCACGGTGAGCAGCCTGTCTGGCGCTAGGATCCGCCACATAACACAAGCACTCAGGTCACTCCAAGGCAAGTACAAATATGACTCAGTCATTGTCCATGCTGGTGTGAATGACCTGAGATGTACCTCCCTGGACTACATGAAAAGAGACATAGAGGAGCTCTCTGAGCATGTAGCCCAGGCTGGTATGACCCTGACCTTGAGTAGCATCTTACCCTCACCAAGAATGATGCCACAGTATGAAGACAAGATGATCAATTTCAACAATTGGCTTAAGTATTGGTGTCATTCAAAGGGGATCAATGCCTATCAGCTTGGGATGATATGCACGACAAGCCATGATGCTTTGCTAGGGACGGCTTGCACCTGTCACCCCTGGGCTTTCGGATATTGGCAAAGGCTCTTGCTAACCCCATAGTGCCTTTTTTAGGCAAGGCTCAAAAGACAAACCCACCTCCATAGGTATCACAAGGGATAAGAAACTAAGAGTAATGCTACTCAACGCTAGAAGTCTAAACCTCAAGATGCACGCACTCAAAACTCTCCTTAGCATGGAGAACATCGATATCTGTGCAGTAACAGAAACCTGGTTCAGGGGTCCCGAGAGCACCCCAGCACTACCAGGTTATACCTCATACCATGCTTTTCGGCCCAAAACTTGGACCGAACCACAAAAGGAGGGGAGTATCGATATTCATCAAAGATACCCACACCTCCAGGTTGGTGGCAAAGCACGAAGCATCAGAGACTATCCATGTGCAACTAACAGTGGGTAAAACTGCCTTCCAGTTTATAGCCTGCTACAGACCACCCTCCCAAACCCAGGAACCCCACTCGGCCTTCCTGAGAACACTGGAAAATATGAAGGTCTCTCCGAACACCATTATACTGGGCGACTTCAACTACCCAAACATAGATTGGGAGCATTACTCTAGCTCCAACACCCTTGCCCAAAGGTTCCTAGAATTCATAAACTCAAATGCTATGGAACAACTTGTTACCACTCCCACAAGAGGGGAAAACATACTGGACCTGATCATCACCAACATGGGGACTTTATGCTCCAGACCAGAAGTGTATCCCTCACTGGTAAGATCAGACCATAAACTGATCTCACTGGATATTCACATCCTGACCCCACCCCATGCCCAGAAAACCACAGTGAAAAACTTCTCTAAAGCAAATTTCACACTCCTCAAAACCGAGGTGGAATCCTTGAAAGCCCCGGGCCTGTGGAAAATACGGCCCAGACCGCAGAATCCTTTATAAATGCATTCTATGAACACCTTCAGGACTGCATGGATCATGCAATCCCAAATAAAACCAAGACCCAATCCTCCAAAGGCAGACGACCTGTCTGGTGGACCCCAGCCATAAACAAACTATACAATAGAAGGAGGAAGCTACTACATGATAGAGCAAAATCCCAAAAAGGGAAGGCATCTCTGATCAGTATTAGCAAAAACTAAGGGCACTCATAAAATCGTCAAAGGCCAGCTTCGAGAGAAAAATTGCACAGGACACTAAGGATAATCACAAGGCTTTCTTTAGTTATGTTAGGAACCTGGGTGGGAATTCCCAGATATGCTCAGAATTAGTCCAAAATGGCAAAAAATACACTGATCCCACAGACATTGCCAACATCCTAGCTGACAGGTTCAGCGCAAACTTCTCCCCTCCCCACCAAAAGGGCAAATATCTATCCCAGCAGAGTGCTGCCCCCCTGACATCTCAGATACTCAGGTGGGAGCCGCCCTCTCCAAAGCAAAAAACACAGCATCAATGGGACCAGACAGTGTCCCAGGCTGCATCCTACATGAACTCCAAGAAGAGCTAAACCCAAACATAAAACTACTGTTCAATCTCAGCCTTACTACAGGATATGTACCCAAAGAGTGGCGTACAGCAACAGTGGTCCCTCTCCACAAAGGTGGTGCCTCAATGGACCCTGGAAACTATCGCCCCATAAGCCTGACTAGCTTGGTCTGCAAAGCTATGGAAAGGATCATCATGGACCTCATAAATAAAGATATTGGGGACCTACAGACACTGGATCCTACCCAGTTTGGCTTTGTTAAGGGCAGATCCTGCCTCTTAAACCTGGTTGACTTCTTTGAAACAGTCACCAAGGCCATTGACGAAGGGAAGGTGGTCCACACAGCCTATCTGGACCTCGAAAGCCTTCGATACAATACCCCACTCGGGCATTATAGATAAGCTCACTAGCTTAAATATAAACCCCTATGTCACTAGATGGGTTGCAAACTGGCTCAAGGACAGAACCCACATGGTTAGAATTGCTGGAGCCATGTCAGACTCCAAACCAGTTACAAGTGGCGTCCCACAAGGCTCAGTCCTGGGACCTCTCTTGTTTGGTATATATTTCTCGGAGGTACAGGCCAACACGGAAGGACTGTGGCTGACCAAGTTCGCAGATGACTGCAAACTGGAGGCCATAATCAACTCTCCAGCCAACACAAGCATCCTCCAAAAGGGCCTCATAGAAACAGACAACTGGTGCCAGAGCCATGGCCTCAAGCTAAATGCCAAAAGTGTATAGTCATCCCCTTTGGCAAAAACAAAGTGCCCACAAATTACCACACAGGTGGTAATCCATTAAGTACAGAAGAAGTAATTAGGGACCTGGGGACCCAAGTTGATAGCAATCTCTCATTTGACAACCACATGGCCAAAGTGGTTAGAAAAACATTTTATATAGCCCACCTAATCATGAAGGGATTCACATCTAGATTAGGGGAGGTCATCGTGCCTCTTTACTCATCCCTCATCAGGCCCATAATTGAGTACAATGCCCCTTTTGGGATGTACCTTACCAAACACCTACAGCAACTGGAAAGACCCCAAAAGTACCTCACCAAGAGGATCAAAGGGCTCAAACAGATGCCATATGCTGCCCGGTTAAAGAAACTCCAGCTCTACTCAGTGGCATACCGCCTGCTCAGAGGTGACCTGTGCCTGACGTATAAGGCCATGTCCAACCCGGAATTAAGAGACATGCTGCACCTCAAAAAATCCAAATCCCATCGAGCTACACGCTCGAGAGACTTGAACCTCAGCACTGAAATAAATAGGACATGCTGGAGTGACAGATTCATAACCCAGAGGCTCCCTTCACTCTGGAATAAAATCCCAGTCCAGGTTAGGCAGAGTCCCTCATTGACTCTTTTCAAGAGGAATCTTGATGAGTGGATGGGAGATCGTAGGTTTACCCCGGGTATCACTTCTGTGTCACTGTTAGACAGAGGCACAGTATACTAACCTCGAAAAAGGGCATAGCAAAATTAATTTAAAATGGGTGGCGAAAGCCAAACATACTCTTGCTAGGCTTATAAATGCCCTAGGGCAGATAGCCTAGTATGAACCTATGAACCTATGAACCTAAGATGATTCCCTAAGTGTTACACACGACTTGACAGTTAATGGAGTGGAAGCCCTTTCTATTCATGTACACCCTTCCCAGTTCTCCGGTGATGCTTTAATTTCTATATGTGTACAGTCTATGGCACCCAGTATTTTAGGGTAGTGTGCTACAGGGTAGAACTCCTGCATAGTTGTGGCTCTGTCCTCAGGTGTATGGGGAAAATATATGTAATCAATGGCATGTTGTAGCATAGCATTTAGGAACTGATGTAGGATCCTGGATGCTGATGCCTGTAACACCCCTAGCATGTGCCCTTTTGGTCTCTGAAGGTTTTTGGTAGCTAAAATTCTAAGTGCTACATATACCCTTGTCTCTACCAGGATTGGTTCCCCTCGGTTTGCCCTTGGTTGAGTTAAGGATGACAGAGTTTGCAGAGTTCCTGTAGTGTGTCTCTATCCACTCTGTAGCACTTTTCAATTTCTATCTCATACAGATTGTGATATGTTATACTGGGTCTTAGTGGATCATGTAGGCTTTATTGAATCTGCCAGATTAATTGTTTTTTAAATATAACAAAATGTGGACATGTTTATTATAGTCTGTGTTTCTTTTTTTGTTGTTGTTTATCTTGCGTGTTCAAGTATATTTTATGTAAACGACCTTTAGTCATAAAGTGATACTGAAAAGTGATTACACTCACAGTCAAATCATTCTAAATAATTAATTAAACATATAAAAAGTGACATTATGATTGCTGCATCAACATCCTTTTTCATATTATAACATTATGAAGCATGACTTTGATGATTATTCTTCTCTTATGTGGTCTATAATGGCAATTGCCTGGTGTAACATTAATTATTCTCACAGCGTTTTTATGCAGTCCCTTTCTTTTCTTCATATACTTTAAAACATCCCTCCTTGTGATTCTCTTTAGCAACTAGAAAAGATCAAACCTTCAATTCTTATACCACTTAACTCATTTTTACAATAAATTGCTATTTTGAACATCTTTAGAAAGAGGTGAACTGCATGTCTGTTCCATTTTGCCAGCACTTTTGTCCCCCCAGCACAAAGTCCTGTAATTGGTACAAAATAGTATATTCAGTCAGTCTTCTATCCTTCAAATCAAATTCACAATTCTTCTATTTCAAATTGTAATGTTCCAACTAAGTTGGCACATTATCCTGAATGACCTCCACATAACAAAATTAATTACACATGCTGCTCATATAGACAATTTCCCCGCATGACTGAAGTCAGGCATAAATTGCAATCACCTGTACTAGGGATAACACTAACATTTCTCATAGCTCTGTTTCACTGGCAATCTCTCACACAATTCACAATACATTTCAAAACTTCCTTATGGATATCAAGCATTCATATTCAAAACATGTTAGACAGTAGAAACAAAGACAAAAACATCACACCTGGCTGTCGGTAGTCTAAGTGTCTCCTGATAATGAGGAATGCTAGGTTATCAGGAACCTGAGCAGGCAGGAACTGTCTCACTAGAATCCCTATCAGTGTTGGGGAGTGCAGACTCCCAAATCAAAGCACAGGCCAATAAATCATTATGCTTTTGCAAGATGCTTCAGCCATTTTAAATTCCACATAGACCTTTCCATATATTGTGAAACCCATTATTTAGCATAACCTTAAGAAATTTTAAAATCAGCACTCAAAGTCCCAAAGTGAGTCTAATGTATATACAAGTAATCGACTGTACAGGAAAAACTCATATCATCTTCAAATGTCTTTACATAACTCAGTCAGTTAGCTAACAAATTACACAGTTAATGCCTTTTAGGCAGAGTACAGTTAATAGACATTCCAACCTAATTGACATATCAACCTCAAAGTCAGATCATACTAAGGTGGCTCCCCTCAATGCCAGAGGTCTTAACAATGAATTTCTTGATCTTGAGGCACCCTACTATTTGAAAAACATCCACATCTGTGTGGTTACTGACACTTGGTTTAAATATAAAGAGACCAATCCCTCTATAGCAGGGTTTTGCACTTTTCATGCCTTCAGATATAATATCAACTGTGGTGGAGTCCACGTGTTTGTCGAGGAACATATTACCTCTAGGCAGATCCATAGGAACCCACAAATTGAATTCACTGAATTTCAAATCACTCTAGATAACATTAATTATCAAATAATAACTTACTACAGAACACATTTTTTTTATCCAGATAGGCACATATGATTCCTCAGTGATCTAAATTATGTCCCTATTTGCACAACCCCCATAATTTTGATTGAATGTAACTATCTTTCAATAAACTAGATAACCTATACCTCCAATGTATGATATGCACAAAAATTCATAGACTTAATAAACAACAACATTTTCTTGACCAGTTGGTTAATAAACCTACAAGAACACATAGCATTCTTGACCTGATTCTATAATATGGCTTTTTCTTGCACCCCTCCTCTGGTATCTAATTCTGCAGCAGAGCCTCAGAACAAACTTGTGACCTTCTCTTTTTAAACTCCCCAAAACTTCTCAGCAAATTCCACTCAATTCAAGGCCTAAAAGCATATCAATCTGATCACTGACATGTACTCTGCCTGCCTAATGTAGTACAAGGCAGTAGCATCTGGCTTGATGCATGGGGTGGTGTTACACTTCATGCATGTTACCATGACTATTTAGCATGACCCCCATGTGTGTTTTTGTGCCTATCACCTCACATTTTAGATCTCATATTCAAGGAATAATTGGCAACAAATTAGATGTTCTTTCCCTCTCTAAATTGCAACGGTGATCATCCCTTTCTTTCTTTCTTTTTTTTTTTTTTTTTTTGATCTATTGGTGGCAGACAAGTTTGTGCATTGAACAATATACACAGAATAAACAATATATACTTTATGAGCAAGAAAATACAGGTTTTAATACTTTGTCAGTTTTAGCTTGTCTTAAACAAGTAGATAATAGAAGACAATATGCCATTTGGCAAGTACTTCACTAGACACTTACAACAACTGGAGCAACCTCAGAGGTTCCTCAATTAAAGAATTGATATGACTGTATGATACTGGAATTAACTGGAAATTAATGGAAGAAACTGGAATGAGACTGGAATGAATGTATCTGTTAATTACCTAGAACTGTGCTGAACAGGTGCCAGTCTTTCCTTTATGGTCCAAGTCTTCTTGTACCTTTCACAATAATGTCTGCAAACATTTAATTCAGTTAAGAATGCTTTATTATGTATAGTGGAGGTAAACTGAAACAGTTTGTATAAATTCTGTATTTATATCCAAATACTGTTTCCAGTAACAGTGCTGATAGTTCTCTGGATTCATATTCTTCATATTCCTTTCCTCCTGAATAGTATAATTAATATTCTGGAATGATGGATATTTGACCTGACTTCTGCGCTCATACCAGAGTGTCTGACTGCCTTCGAAGGACTGCACTGCTATGACTTTCTGCATATCAGTCCAAACAAACTAACTTAACTGACTGCATCTGAAGCATTTCTCAGTAATACCAAAACCCTGCAAATCTCTACAAGCCTTGGTTCCCAAGCCTTGTAGCATACAAACAAGAAGCGTTTGTACTCAAATGTACAGTACATTCTGTTCTTATCTGTATTCTTGACTGAACGTTATTCTCACTTATTGAAATGATACCTAATCTAACAACTCCTCCTGCTGAGATACCTGAAAACACATGGGCATCTCTTTCTGTAGTTACTTCTGTAATTACATTATAAATCTATTAATATGGTCTGCGAAGGATACTATAATGATCACTAGAACTAATATTAAATAAGTTTTTTTTAACCTGGTAAATAGTTTGACCAGTAAGTGTCATTTGATCATTATTGGTCTGTTTCGATTGAAGCCTCTTAACTTTATGATTTAATTATAACTGGACTATTCTTTAACACATTATAAATGTTAGACTCCGTTTTTACACCTATAATGTATGTGTCTTGAAGCATAATTACCATATACTGTATTAACTTGTATCTGTAAATTTTCAGCTAGATTTTTTACTAATAATCCTATTCATTTACCTTTTTACATTTTATGTGCTGTAATAGATGTACTAAAACCTATACTTTCTGTATTTCAGATCTATACCTCTGCATACTTTGTCAATGTCTTTTTAAATTTCTGTTTAATGTGCAATAATTATTATGTAAGGTGCACTGTGTTCTGTAAATTAATTAACAAATTAAGCCTGGCTTGTTACGCCTTGAGTATATTAAATAACTATTACTGCTTATTCATTAGATAACTTACTTTAATAAGCCTGTTACAAATAATTCTGCTACTTTACCCTTAAAACTAATGGCTGAATAATGTGGTGTGATGTAATTGCATGTTGCAAACTGTCTAGTAATACTGTTAGAAATGTATAACTGAGTACAAATGTTATATTCTGAAATCTGACTGAAATGTATTATATTGAACTCATAAATGAGTATGAATATCATATTCTGAAACTTGACTGAAATTTATATAATGCTGTCAGAAATGTATAAGTGAGTAATAAAATTGCACTCTGAAATCTGAGATGTACTATGCCAAGTGATACATATTTATACTGAATATCTAAAATAGCTGTGTATAAACGTTATATTCTGAAAACTAACCAAAAAGTACTAAAGGAATGCTATTTCTGCCAGTGTTACCTAAACACAGATAAAAGCATAAACTAAAATCTGGTAATGTTATATTCTGGAGAGTAAACTGTTAGTAAAGGAATACCTTTTTTCCTGTCAGTATTACATGCACACACATAAATATATAAACTGAAAACTGGTACTGCTGCTTTAACTCCAATCTGCATAAATGTCCATTTGTTATATATACATTTTAACTTTAAGATTTTGGATAACTGAAACACATTTAAACTGAAAACTAGTACTGCTCTACAATTACCTGAAAACATATACATTTTAACTTTAAAGAATTTATATAACTGAAACACATTTGAACAAAATTTAAGAAAAGCACATTTGCTGTATGTGCATTTTGAATACTTGAGTTGTGCATCGCAGTTCTTGCCAAGTTTAAGCCTTACTCTGCATTGTCCCATTCACTGCTGAGGTATTTGAAAGGCCTCCCTAGTATGCTTTGATGAGTTAGAATGGTGGATACACTTAGGCCTTTCACGCCTCCTCTTTCCCATCTCTTTTGCAAGGCTGGGTAGCTGATGTAATATTTTCTTGACTCCATTTGAATATGAATTCTGGAAAACCAATCTAGAAACTTTTATAGCAATATCTGTAAAGCAGACACAGATACAAAAAACAGTAGCATGCCCTTAAAATAGCACTTGGAGCTTTAACAGTTATAAACTGATAGCATTGCTTGTTGCCCTGACTTTATTTACAATTTTTGCATGAAATAAATGTATGCTGCTAATAAACTCTTGTAAGTATGTAAGCAAACTGATAATGTACTATAGTGAACTAGACCAATGCTACTAATAAATACATTCTTGTAAGTCTCTAACTGAACTGATAATATACTACAGTGTAACTTCATTATTAACAGAGAACCATACCCACAGACTGAAAAAAACATGTTTATTTCATCATGATTGATCTTTCCTATATTTAACACTACATTTGGACTTTATATATATATATTTTTGTATTTTTAAATGTAATTCCAGACTCTGCCCACATGGAGTTTGCCGTTTTGATTTTTTAGTCTATCTCCACGTATCCCACAATGTAGGGTTTGGATTTAAAATATTACATCATAGCCCCTATGTTCATAGCTGGCTTTAGGCACCAGCAAACCCTTAGGTCGCTGGGGCCCCCAACCATACCAAGTTCTTATCTTGATATTTTTTAATGTGTCTGTCAAACCAACAAAAGCTACTATAGCATTTGTGTATATTTAATAAACCAGGTGGGCTATAACTCTTATTTATATCTTGTTTAAAATTCAGAGATATCCCTGGTTATAGTAACAGTGTTTTATCAAGCAGCAGATTTCACAATTCCTTTAAATATATTACCACTGACATAGTGCCTCTGGCTTAGTTAAACTCTGCTGGTGGGCATTCACTCCACTAAAACTAACACCATATCCAGCTTTAGATACCTGCAATACCACTGGTTGCAAGGAGGCTCCCCTAAATCATCCTTGACTATGGGGGCCCTACTGTAGCTGCTGCTGGTTGTGGAAAAAAGACAAAAAATGTATTAATTTCCTGATTATGCTCTTTAACCTGAACAGGGCTGCGCGATTACCCTGTTAAGATAAAGCTTATAATGAACATGAGCAATGTAAGTACTAGAGAGATCAGCAACACAGAGTGACTGATCTCAGTGCACACCTTGTATTTTAAGAAGAGCTGATGCTTCCAATCTTCATGGATGGTTTTCTCTTTCAGGGAATTTTATAAATACTGGCAGAACAGCAGATACTATAACTATCAACTTCTTTGCTGAAGAATTCAGAGCAATACCGATAATAGCAGAATAAAGGCTCAAAACCAGGAACATGTTTTAAATATTACTCTAATTCAATTTAAAAGTTAATAGAATAATGCATTTTGCATCAACATGCATTTTTGGACGATAAGTATAAAACTCTATCTGGATTTATTAACTTTGTAATCCTGAATAATTTACAAGCAAATCAAACTTTTTTATGAAGGATAAAGCAAAATTATGAGAAAAATCAGGGAAAGTGTAAAAACCCAGGGACAGTGACAGGTTGGCATTATACCTCATTGAGGTAAATAAGAGTGACTTACAACTGCTGCTGTTTAATGACTGCTAAACAGCAGTCGCTGATTTGGTGCACTAGTACCAGTGGTGCACAATGTACTAATATTTGCTGAAATAAGCACATAAGTAGTATTGCTATGGCTTATGAATTTGTGTGTGTAAAAAAAATATTAGTGATTTTTATTTGTGCACACATTCAGTAATGCCAGGATACATGCATTATTCTTCTGGTTTTCAGTAAAAAATGTAGCTGACAAGTAATAATATGTCAAAAGTAATGCAGAAAATATATTGTGGAACATTCAGACATTTAGACCTCCTAAGATTCTGAGGGTCCCCACTCCGCAAACTGTATAAATGGACAAACAGGGCTCCCTTAATCATCCTTGACTGTGTAGGGGCCCCACAAAAGCTGTTGCTGGTTGGGGAAAATGAAGAGGAAAAAATGTATTAACTTTCTGATTATGCTCTTTAACTTGAACAGGGCTGTGATATGACCCTGTTAGGATAAAGCTGATAATGGCATCTACTCTCATCTGTACCTATTCTAAAACCAGCCCTGCTCAGATCTGTGTACAGAATGTTGCTGTAGGTTATGTGGAAGGAGGGAGGGATTGTGGGGTTATTACCTCTTTAATTTTCATTACAGTCAAAGTTAGAGGTGTGCACATAAGGTTATTATAGCTTGTGTTTATGCTGAAGATAGTGTGGTGATTGTTTCTTTTACTTTTCTAACAGACCTCAGAGTTGTACAAAGAAGGTTGCTATAGGTTGTGTAGGGGCAGTGTACTGTCTAGGTGCAACAAGAGTAGAATACATTACTTTAATCATTTTTTTTTTCACTTTCCTCACAATCACACTTCATATATGTATGCAGGTAGATGCCTTTGGCAGTTTGGGTTCAGGAGTGAGGAGGCATGGTATGTATATGTATATCAGCAGTTACTGGAAATGTGGGTCTATATTATGATATTGCATGCTTAGAAGAGCGAACTACACATAATCGACCCCATGTAAGAGAAAGCTTACAATGTCGAAACTTCAGAACAGCGATTATTTTCCAATGGAAAACAATTGCTATTCCGAAACAAAACAAAAAAATCTTTAAAACATTACTTAATGTGGGGAAGGGGGCTTCACCCCCACACCCCCCGATGTGGGGGAGCTGTGCCCCCCACACCCCCCTACTTTAATATACCAACTCCAAGATCACACTACAGTGCCGAAAAGGCAAAGTAGTGAAATCAGCCAAATGAATTCTTTCCCATGGAAAGAATTTGCTGAACAACCGCTTCGCTATTTTGCCTTTTCACGCTTTATAGTTCAACAAAGATGCATTCAGCAATCTGTGACAGCATAATAGGGAGCCAGAAATACATGACTGTGGCAAGTTGAACCTCTTCTTTCATCTCAGTCTAACACCAGAGGGTTGCATAGGCAGTATTTGTTTTTTTTTTGGGGGGGGTTAGGAAGGCAGGCAGTTCCCAGATAGGACCTGTGTATCCAGACAACAACTGACTTCTTAGTTTATTGTGAGCTACTGTTTTGTCATTGTTGAACATTAAGCCTTAGGTACAATTTATGTCTTACTTGAAAGGAAAAAAAAGACTGAAATTCTTTTTTTTACTCATACCTTTTTGTGTAGGTCACCACTGGATTAAAAGACTGGGAAAATGGTCTAAAATGTATCCCAGAGCATCTATAACCCTATGGCTTCTTGTGTCCTGACTTATTTGAGTGATTTCCTAAATGGTTATTACTGTGCTGTCTTGGTCAGGAAATATGTGTTGAAAGAATGCAATGAAAACTAAAGCTGAACAGCAATACAGTTTATTTCCTTAATGATAATTTCTGTCCAAGCCATCATCAGATGAAAAGGTTGTATAAAAAGAAAAACTAAACTTTAAAATGCACTTCAGAGCATATAGAAAGTTATGGTTTCTTGAAAAGGCTGAAAAAGAAGAAAAAAGTAATGTACATGGTATGGGGAGCCCAAGATGGGGGAAACAGGGGAAGACTGGAGTGTGGGTGGATGGGGTGTAACTGACACAGTAGGCCTAGGATGCCATTTCACTTAAGTTCAGACCTCTACACAGACTTGGATGAAAAGGTTGTATAAAAAGAAAAAAATGAACTTTAAAACACACTTCAGAGCATATAGAAAGTTATGGTTTCTTGAAAAGGCTGAAGAGTAAGGCAAAATGTAAGAAAAGGAAGAAAAAAGTAATGTACATGGTATGGCGAGCCCAAGATGAGGGAAAACAGGGGAAGACTGGAGTGTGGGTGTGTGGGTGGATGGGAGTGTGACTGACACAGTAGGCCTAGGGTGCCATTTCACTTAAGTCCAGACCTGTACATAGACGTGCTGCAATTCATCATTGTTGCAACTAAATGCCAGTAACTGTGACTGTCCCTTTGTGAGATGGGTCAACATAGTGTGATACATAGACCTATTGAAATGTAAGAGTATGGTAGCTACAGGTTCGTCTGTGTGTACTATTCCTTAAAGTTTGCAGCATGAACTAAAAGGTTGCTTAGGAAGGGTGGTAGTTGCAGGATGATACTTAGATTGGAAGTGCAGAGGGGGCCTCCAGATTGACATCTGCTGGGGGCCCCAAAATGCTAACACTGGCTCTGCCTATGCTCCTGTTAGTGCATTGACTTTACATGTGTTTTCATGTATACTCTGCTTTCTTTTAGTCAGTCAGATTTAATTACCATTTTTTGCTTTTCAATGATGAATCAAAAGATAAACAGGGATAATCACACAGAACAGTATCCTCAGTGCCTGTTACTTATTTTTCTTTCTAAAGTGTCCAGTTTTCATTCCTTTGTTATGCCTGAGTTGCAATCCTTAAACTCATCTCCCCTCCCCCTAAATACCTCCCTTTTATATGTCAAAGCAGATAATTTGAACTGTTTGCTGATGTGATTGACAGCTCACAGCATAAGATAAAGTTCATATGCTGAATGCTGCAAGGATTTATCATTAGTATCTACAATTTTCTTGGATAAATAGTAAGAAGTGTTCCTACATAAGGTGTCACTAAGAATATTAAACTGCTCTTTACCATACTGTTTTATGGCATACAGTACTGCCTTTCATTCAGCTCACTGAGCTGGCCTGTAATCTTTTAACTCAGTTACATAAGCCATGGTGTACTTGGTAAACTGCAGTTTCTGTATGAAATGTATACAATCTTAAACCAATTACATATACACATTTATTACTAGAGTTGAACTGATTTGATTCTGGAACTTAGTTGTCTGTCCTTTATACAAATATGCTGCACTCATTTCTTGCATAGGATCTGAACTTTTAACTGTACTATCACTTTTAAAATGTAGTATTGACTTTAAATTTCATATTTTGTAAACTAGTAAATATCATTTAATATTTCTGAATGGTTTTCTGCCTCTGTATCAAGATATTATTTATGCATTGCAACGCCTTACTACCATAATTTAAAGGTCTTAACAATGCCTGCTAAATAAAACAATAACACAAAAAATGTTTTGCCAGATCTGTAACTGTAATCCCTTTATTCTGTGAATTAACTTCACTGTCATTTCTGGTATACCCTACACAACATGTGCTTTCATAATGGTAAATGCATACTGTTACATTTTCTCTAACTGGCCACTTCCAGAATGTCTTTCTGAGATAAGAATGTGGTAACTTGATATCCAGCACCTTAACTGTGGCAACCCATAAATCTGCATGATCTTTTCATAACCAATTCTTTAAATTCTGTACATTTGCACAATCTTCTGCATACTATTCTTAAATCTGTCATCTGTGTGCACTACTATACATTCTGCAGCATTTTTATTTTACATAAAATATTGTTACTGAAGTTCAAAACAAAATATAACTCTGATGTCATGTCCATACCTGCATGAAGCTGTTACACTTAGAACTGGTAAATCTTGACAAAACTGCACCGGTGTCTTCTAGTAGAGGTCTATTTGTAACTAAAATAGATGTGTCTGTATTAATCAGTACATTATTTCATAATTACTTTTCTGTAAACAATGAAATATTGGGGCAGATTCAATAAGCCCTACACGGACCGATAAGACAGTGCGCATATTGTAGTGCGATGCTCACATGATAGCAAACCTTTTTGGATTCCGTAAACAGCTCTACATGTTGTGTAGAGTTCCAAAACATGGTTAACACCATGGCATGCTAATTACAACATAAGCAGCTGAATTGTAAGCTAATCAGTCAATCCAAGATGAATGAGCTATTCAACAAGCTATAAAGCAACTGTGTAAACTCAGTGCTGGTTTTCTGTGTGAATTCCAAGACCTATTTAATACAGCCATGGAAAGGAGTCTACACTGAAAGAATGTTAGGTGCTACTGTTGCTTTAATTCATGTGTATATGCAATATACTGAAGCCTATGATGCTGCTGCTAATAGACCATGGTGAAGAAGGAGAAGAGTTTTTAGATCCCATTTAACTTATTACAATCTGCATAAGGTGGAAATTGTAGAGAGCTACAAGGTAGACACACTATAGGAACTTTGTAGTCTCTGTTGTCCTCAGTTTAGAGCAAGGGGAACCGATACTGGTGGAGACATATGTATTTTAGCTACAGGAACATTTCAGAGACCAACAGAGGACATGCTGGGGGTGCCACAGGCATCAACATCCAGGAACCTCCATCAGTTCCTGAATGCAATGCTTCAACATGCCAGTGACTACATATATTGTCCCTGTACACCTGAGGACAGGGCCACAAATATGCAGGAGTTCTACCCTGTAGTACACTACCCTGAAGTACTGAGTGCCATAGACTGTACACAGATAGAAATCAAGGCACCACCTGGGGAACAGGGAAGGGTGTGCATAAACAGAAAGGCTTCCACTCCATTAACTGCCAAGTCATGTCTAAAGCTAAGGGAAATCATCTTGAATCTGTGCGCTGGCAACTTAGGCAGGTACCATTGCTCATATATTTGACACAACTCCACAACTCCCAACTATATGAGAAGTTTATTAGGTGTATTACCTCACTGGATCATTTACTGGGGGGTGCAGGTTATGCACTGGAACCATGGCTGATAACACCCATCAGAAATGCACACACACACACACACACACACACACACACACACACACACACACACACACACACACACGCATGCACACACATACACACACACACACACACACACACACACACACACACACACACACACACACACACACACACACACACACACACACACACACACACACACACTGAAGAACTAATGAGGCACACGCTAAAACCAGAAATATTATAGCGCATGTGTGTGGGCTGCTGACATCATGGTTCCAGTGCTTAGATACATCTGGGGGAGGCCTCCAGTATAATCAATGTACATGTACTGAAATATTCCCCATCTGTGCCATGCTTCATAACATCATCCTGAGAAAACAACTTCAGCAGGATCAACAAGGGGAAGGTGCACACATCCCACCATCACTGGCAAGGTCACCACATCTACACACAAGTGAGGAGTCAGAGGGGGAACCAACAGCTGCTGCGGGTGTAACAGAAGTAGGCATGCTCAATATACCCTTGCACTGGCTAAGAGGCAACACATATAGCACATGCATTCACCGCCTAAGGGAATAAAACCTTCATCCTACGCACATGCATACAGTAACATTGATGCCATGCAGTGCTCACAGCCTTTACCTAGCCATTTAATGGCTATGTACTCCTAGCATCAGACAGACTCAGCCCTGAACTAAAACTGTAGCAACTGCAGGATTTTCAAGGTAAGTGTTGAACCTGGAATATTAAAAAAATGTGTAACAATGCAAATGAATGGCATATCCTTGCATACTGTTACTTGGTAATGTAAGTAAGTAAAAGGTGGTTAATTTGTACAGCAATGACTTTAACATGTGACAGCAGTGACTTATGTGAATACATGTGCGCTCTATCAAGTAATAGGCCTCAGGCATCAAAGATTCACACATTCATACATCTCAAAAGCACTGATGATCACCAAATGTCCTCACTATGGCCTCATATTTTTGTATTGGCAAATCATTAAAGAGAGAAGTTAGAAGTTAATGTCACATATTTCAGTTTCAGACTTCATATGTCTTAGAAAAATCTTAAAAATAGTGATGCAAAAACTGTTTGAGTCTATCAACTGTCTAGCTTTGTAAGATCAAAATATTTAAAAAGTCTCCCTATTATTCAGCCTTTATCCCACTTTTATTTATGGCTTGTTACAGCGTTGTTGCTGTAAGAGTATGGGAGGCATGTACACATTACAAAAACCTGTAAGAAAGCAGTACAATTAGCAAAACTGCATCACAGGCACAGATATACTAAGCACTATGTCAGCTATGCACCCTGAGCATCAGAAACAAAGCTTAAGTATCCCTGAATCCAAAAGATATAAAACAAGGATATGACACAGTTATCATCACTAGCACAGGATTTTATGTTGGGCAGCAAGAAGCATAGGCTGCTACAAAAAGTAAGTGAATGCATGTGAATAAGAAAAAGAAACAAGGCAGAAATCCAGATGAAGTATGGCCACTGTGACAGAATGAGCTTTAACCCCCACAACTGAACCATGTAACAGTTATGTGTGTGTCTGTATGGGCACTCCAGATGAAATTGGTGTGAGTGTCTGCAAGAACACAGCCAGGCACTGTGCTAGCTCTACATTCTGGTATGTTGAACAGGTATGTCCCATGCATGGTACAGGCGGCAGTTCATCGTACACAAATATGAGAACTAGCTCTGCCAGGAGTTGCCCTGGCATCTCCATAACCATGGTCAGATGCACTGCTGCTACCTGAATGTGACTGATGTTTGTTAGACATGCTCTCCTCATGATTACACCCAGGACCGTGACCCCATGGCCTGCCATGTCTGGGTGTGGACACCTCAACCACTGCAGGAGGAGTGTGATCTGGCAAGGCTATGTTGACTAACATCAGATGATGTGGCTGATCTATACCCATGTGGATGCCATTGCTCTTTCAGCAGATGTTCCATCACAGACACTACCTGTTCCAACATTTTATTAATCCAATCCATTGAATAACAACATCATGGAGACAGTCATGGATGTCAGCCTGTACCACATCCACAACCCTAAGCATTTCTTTGGAGGGCCTATTGGAATGTGCCTGCACCTCCTCCATGTCTTCATGATGGCCTTAAATATACATTGAACGGCACAGAAAGACACAAATGGATCAGGTAGAGGATGGATAGCATGCCTTCTCTGAGCTCCCCTAACAATCCTCCTGCATGGCATGTCTCCCACACTTTGGCTACAGCCATAGTCAACAGGCACTGAAGCTGCAGTTATGACACTACCCTGATCAAGTGTCTCACTCTTCACTGTCCAATATCTGAGGGCTCATTGGAATGGGTTGGCATAGACCTACTGGCTGTGTCCGATAAATTACAGGGGGTGGTTGAATAGTCTCAGTGTCAGATTCAACCTCTGCTTCCCCAGCTCTGCCTCTTTTCCCCACCATCGTCATTAGAGTTTGCCAACACTCTGACATCAGGTGGTAAGGGTGCTACATTTCCACTGTCAGGACCACCTGTAATAATAGGCAGCAAACACAAGAAAGAAATTAATATCTACCATATTAGAGTTCAATACATGCTAAAAACAGCAGTGGTGCTACTATTAAAGATAATAGAGCAATACACACACAGTCTTGACACTCACATCACACATACAGATAAAATAAATATTTCTGTGAACTGCTCATCAGTACTGAAATAAAAATGTTTTGCTTACCATGCACAGATGGCTCAATACTTCCTAGGGAGGATAGTCCTGGAAGCATGCTATCACCACAATTAACAGTAACACAGGGGGTGAAAAACTGTTTGCCGTTTATATATCCATTAACAACACATTTAACCGAAACATAAATGACACATCCACCCCAATCTCATGTGTAATGAACCAGAATGTGCTGTTAACTGCATCAGTCTATAATTAGATCCCCCCCAAAAAAAATTGCTAAACAAACTTAAGTATTGCTATTACTATTTTACTATACATGAAATATTTAACAATTGACATAGGTAATCCTACATGGAAGCTCCTCCTGGATATACTTGTCCTCCCTGAGACGGTAGTACCAGTATCAATCATATGCTGTTTTATACTTTCCATTGAGCTCTCTGGATCCCTGACAGTGGACAGGATCTTTTCATTTGGTGTCATTGGTTGCTTTGCAGCAGGCCCACCCTCAGGTAGCCATCTGTCCATGGTCAACTGCAGCTGCTCTCTTCTGGGCCAACAAAATCATGCCAGTTGTCCTATGATGCACCTGATCATATGTCCTGCTGTGGCCCTCAACAGTGCTGATGTCCACTATCTGCTGCCAGATTTGCATTCTTCCCAACATATCCCCATAGTTTATCTAAAGCGAAAACCACCAAGTCACCTAAATGCTTGGGCAGTGGCACCATTCACATGATCACTGAAGGAGGGTTTGTGGGGATTGAAATGTCTGGGTGCCATAGTCCTAGGTGACATAAAACCACAAAAGAAGGATAATAAACATAAACATGACATAAAGTCCTGCTTAGATATAACATATAAGTAGACATTTTTAAATATTACCCACTGGAGAAAAAATATTTCAAGATATTCAAATAAAAAAAAGGATTTATGTAATTGTACCATATCAGAGTCACACACAAAGGAAGGCTGGATTGAAAACAAGGGGAGTAACAACTGCAACGCACATCTCTGTACAAACAATTTGATTTCTGTCAGCACAGAAATAGAATTTGGACCCCCAACTCCCAAAACAACAAGCACATGATATTTTGCTACCAAACAAAGGAATAAAACATTAGTGATTTGTTATAAGTGCTATTAAAGAAACTGTCCCAAAACCATGTACTCATTTACCACAGAATATTCATTTTTATTCAATTGCCAGTTGTGGCTGGCACTTCCCTTAAGGTGTCTATGAGCCATCCTAGAAGGCTAACACCCCTGTGTCTTTGACATTATAGGACATTTACATTTCACTGAAATAACAATAGAAGAGTGTAAAGAGAAACAGTTGTAACATTAACACTTGTGATGAAAGTTAATAAGGCTGTGCACCTGAGAAAGTAAAATGCCCTGAAAAAAATGCCTATGCCATCAGTAAACTTCTGAGAAGTGCATACAGGTAAAAGTAGCATATATAAAACTATTTTATCTAAGTGACATCTGACCATATCCGGTATATAACTGAAAAATGCAATCATAGATTATCAAGATCAATACTCTTCTATACAGATAAATTCAAAGTAATAGCAATATTCTTCTGTGTTATTCACATAAACAGATCTCATCACCTTCAGGTTCCCTAGCTACATGGTTTCATATAGCTAGATATGCATTTATAGGGTAGATTCAGGCCTGTGAGCACAGTGAAGATGCAAATGAGGTGTGAACTCATTTGATTGCTAAAATTCATTGCTCTGTGTTGCAGATATAAATATAGTGTAGGCACTCCCTCAGTGTTTGTTGCGAATTGATTGCAACTGTGAAGCATTACTGATAGGGAGAAGGAAAACACAACAGCAATTCAGACTCCATTGCCTCCAGTGGGTGTGTCAGCCAGGTTAGACTTACAAAGTGTAAAAGTAATTGCATCAAGGTTTAAATGTAAGTAAGCAGCATACATTTCAGTTTCTGTTCAGTAACACCCAACCTCCCCTGCATTTGTTGAAAACTGTATATTATTGTCATTTAATATTCTTACACATTTAAGGACAATGACACAAAATGCTTTACTGACTGCATGTCTGAGATTACTGCTCATATAAGAGAATAATGAGCAACATACACAGAGATAAGACAGAGCTGCATTTCTGCAAGCAATAGTTATAAATGGCTGTGTGATCGCTCATTGCACTACATCTGAAATTAATATATGTAGCAACAACTGAGAACTGTACAAGTGCCATATGTCTTGTTAATACTGTGGATGATTTTGGACTTGTTTATATATGCAATTCATTCTCTGTGGCAAAGAGGGCGACAATACCCTTACTTTGTTTTGAAAGCTCATTTGGTGAGAGTTTAAATATAGACTTATGTAAAAATATTTCATGCATACTGACATATATTTTTGTAGTGTTGTTTATTTTATAGATTTCTTTACTTTTTCTTTTTTTTAATGACGGTATTTGTGTGGAGCATGGCTTGGCCAAACACGAGAAACCAATAAACACAATAAATGTCATGTAAAATACTTATTTGATAACTAATACATTAGCTACATCTGTGAGTTGCTTGTGTGTATAGCACATCTGCTAAACACATTGTTCTATACAGCATATGCTATATGTAGATCAGAGTTTAAATCCCACCTTTATCTTTAAGGTATGAAACATAATAAACATTACTCACAAGGCTAAAACAAGTTTAGCTTTGCTTGTCATGTTTGTATGATGCTTACCATCATGCAGATTTGCAGTAATGGCCCAAACAAAGCACACAGAACCCCTGCAGAGAGCATGCAGACATTCTTAATGTCAAAAAGGATACATTGTTGCATTTATTTTTGCTTTCCATAGCACAACACCACTTAGAGACACTGCACACCAGTTAGTAACCTTGTCCCCAACATGTGCAGGTCCAGAACACCTGCAGAAAGGAACAAGTAGACAATTGCAAAACAGTTGGATTCTATCAATTCTGTTGGGCACCATGCAAACACTCTCAGCAGTGTTATGAGGTGGTTAACAAACAGAAGTTAACAACGAACAGGGAAATATCCAAGTGTCATTGAACTATTCTTGTGGCAGCAGGTGTAATTGTAGGGTTGCATTACAGATGGTCCTAGGTTCAAATACAGCACATTCTAAATATCTTTACTGTTGCTCCATTTCACTTTATATTAAATGTCACATAAAAAAAACTTAAACATGATTATAAATAAAAATAACAATAAGTATGTATAGCAGTGGATTTCATATGAATTATATGTATGACTGAGTCTATACAGACTACTATTTTTCTGTAATTATAATTGTGTTATCTGGCATTGGATGGCCTTCAGACTTCAATAAGATTCATGCACACATAAATGTATATACTAGGACCTTGCCAGATCACACACATACATGGTAACTCCTACATCTATCAGGTATATTTATATATAATTCCTGATTATGCTGAGAAACATGTCTTCTGTGGCAAAGATACAAAATCACCGCTGTAGAAGAAAATGGTTTGTCTCTTATACATAGGTTTGCATTCCACATTGTAAAAATCAGTTTTGTCACTTGTGTAAAGCCAAACCAAAAATATGTCACATCATGAAATGTATGCCCTCAGTACATCTCTACAAAGTGAAATCACCTAAAGGTTCCTGTAGCAAAGAGCTCTCAAACTATTGCCAACTGCCATATTAGCCTTCCCATTTAAAAAAACTGCTTTCTTCTCTGTTCGGCACTGTTTCTCTCTATTTAACATTGCATAAATGCTGATGGCATTATTGTTCTGTTTTTTACAACCAATAAACGTGATAACAGGTATTGGTGGAAAAATATAATTTGCTATTGCTGTTCTCATGCTTGGACATGTCTGGTGGTACAAGGAAAGGTGCCTGATTTAGGACACAGAAGTGAGGTGTTGAGGAGTCCAGAAACTTTATTGGGCACCTTGTAAAGCTCCAAAGCTGAAGGTATTTGCAGGGGGACTATATTGGCTCCAAGTACAAGTCTGAAGCTTGGAATAGTCTGGCCAAGGCTGTTTCCAGTGCAAGTGGCATTCCATGCACTACAGAACAGTGTAAGCATCACTTTGATGACCTAAAAAGGTGCAAAAGAGATACACTCAACCAGTGGGTGGATAAGTTCAGAAGTAGTAACATCCCACAGTTGTATAAATATACAAATAAACAGAATTTATAGTAGATAGCTACATACAGACAAGACTAGTAAGCATAGTGCTCTGTTCTTGTTCTCTTCTGTTTATTTTATAGCCAATCCCAAGATAGTTGTGAATAGAGAAGCCCATCCTGAGCATCTAGAGAGACTGAGGGAAGTGAGGGTATGTATGAAGCACAAGAAAAATATCACTGGTAGTTTTTTTTTTGTTAAAAATGTATTTTCTATACAGTTGTAGTGAAGTAAACATGCATATCCTAACTCTAAAAGCAAGCATGCGTTCTTCAGTCTGTAGCACAAACCAGCTGTAGGAGTTGTGTGTAAGACTATAGTCAGACATTGTGGTTCAAATACCACAAGTGTAAAATAGTACAATCCTTTAAAAATATTACATAATTAATTTGTACACAGGTGGCATAAATGATTGCTGTTAACTTAATCTGCATAATTGGACCAAGCATATGTGCAATATCTGCACATTGCAAAGATTACTTTGAGCAATCCTTAATTATAGTTTGTAGTTGTTAAGAAGTATATTTAAATGTAAAAGTTAAGCAAAAATACTGTTATTATTGTGATAATGCATTGTATGTCACACATGATGGTACTGGTTTTATCTATTTTTTCCCTCTCACACCAACCTTTATGCCTTGTTTTTTTATATGTATCATCAAAATGATTCCATGTCATCCATCTCTGACAAATCACAAAATACTTTAAAATACAGGGTGGAAGGCCAACCCCAGTGGCTCAGCATGCCCTCACTCCACAGACTCCGGTACCAATGCCCAGCACATCTAGGACCTAACTTGGCAGTACTACTGCTGCTGTCCCTGTACCATCTCTGCCCTCATGTAGCACTACCCTAGCAGCTGATGCTGTGGTACCCTTCAGGAGTACAGGCAGAGGTGGGGACTTTATCACCTGCAAGGAGATGCCAAGATTGGTGGATAGGTTCATGCACACCACCATTGGTGCACACCTACACTGGATGAAGAGGCTGCTTTCCCTTATGGTTCTTATGAGGAAATATCAAGCACTCTAACAGCCAGTGGAGTAAGGGAACAGTGATGACAATCCTGCAGGTGAGGACTGAATTCTCACTGTTCAAAAGCTTGATCGGCATAGGCCTCTGTTTTTCCCTCCCTAACTCCAATCATGGTGTCCCCCAACGATTTGTATCACTCAACATCCCTGCATCTTGTCTTCTTTGTTCTGTTTGTTTGCATCTGCTTCCTCACCTACTTTACTTATCTGACCCAGAAATACCTACATCACTTACCCAACATTCCTCTCTTACCAAAGTTAAAAAAATGGGCACCTGTCCCACAACAAATATATATATGTTTTCCCCTACATAGCTCTCCACTTTGCTCACATGTCTTCTTAACACAATTGATTTGGTCCAATTGTCTATACAACACAATTGTGTTGTCGTAACCCTTCTTTGTTGAGATGACAGTCCAAATTCAGTTAATATTCTGTACATATTTTTATTTTACACTGTTGAAGAAGTAGACAGCTTTGCTTCTTTCCTACCTCCCTCCTGCACATTTCGTTATTGCTTTCCCTTTGTTTTTCTTCCTGCTTTCCCCTTATTTCACCACTTTCCTATCTACCCCATTTTAACACCTTTAATCTGGTCAAAAAATAGAATCACACACAACACACCTAAGTAAAAAATAAAAGCAAGGGAGCCCTACACTTTTTGGCCTCTGTGTTTTTGTGAAGTTTAGCATTGCAAACCAATGCCAAGCGACAGTGAATGGCTCTCCACTGATGCAGTTACCTCCATGCAATGCCGCTTAAACATGCTGTGCAGAGGCAGGGGTGTAGCTAGGATTTTCAAATTTGTACTGACAGCTCTCAAACTGCTACCCCCCTCCCCAGCCAAGCTACGGCCATTCTCGTAATTCACGGTTTGCTCTTTTAGTGTCGATGAAGAGGCATTCGCTGTAATGCCTCTTCAGTAATATAATATAAATTCACTCAAACTCGGTTCCTTGAATTGAAAATTAACCTGAAATGTCAGTTCTTTGAAAAATGCAGCATGGTAGTTGGGGTAGAGACTTTATGCTTTTGTTTTCTGTAACTAAGGTACAGGTTTTGAGCTTGAGTAAATTACTAACCACCTGCTACCACTAACTATGATGTTTCATTCACACACACACCTCTACCTACCTCTTAGTGCAAGAAATATGGACAAAGCCTAAAATAAACAGGGACAGATATTAAATAATGTTCTCGTGAACTTTGAAAGTTGCTAGAATAACAGAATTTGTGCTAGTATGAATTTTTCTAAAGGACATGAAGTCTGAAGCTCAAATGTCTGTCATTATTTAGCAACTTCAGCCTTCAATGATTTTCTAGAAAATCACAAAATTTATGAGGAACAGACACAAAATATGGGGCAAAAATCTGGACATTCTGCAAAATTTGGACAGTTAAGAGGTATGCTACCTACCCCACACACACACACAACCTCTCAACCTCTTACAGCAACAAACTCATAAATAAAACTGAGGCAAAGGCTCAAAAATAAGGACATTTTTTTTAAATATTGCTCTTATAAACTTAGAAAGATAATAGAATAGTAGTAGGTCTTGCATCAGTACGAATTTTCTGAAAGGTATGAAATCTGAAACTGAAATGTCTGCATTATTTTCTAACTTTAGTCTTTAATAATTTGCCACTAATTTGCCAGAAAACTGCAATTTTATGAAAAACGGACCAAAAATGTGATGCAAAAATATAAAATTGCCACACAATACAGCTGGGAACCTGTCAAAGGAGGGATACCATTTTAATATGAGCACAGTTAACTTAGAGCAGCTGACAAAATTGGAGAATCTACATGCATTTCTGAAATAAAAGTAATGTATAACTCTGATCATTACAGTTATTTATAAAAGTAAAGTAAACCCTCTATGTTTTCTTCCAAAATTGCTATTTTGTGGAGGGATCATTAGGGGAAGAGCAACATTTTGAGCCAAAATCAGGGACAGTTGAGGTTTGGCTATGCCTAATTCTATAAAGCAATTTGCATGTACCTCTCAACCTGTTAATGCAATAAATCTGGACAAGGCCAAATATATTGAGGGAACATATAAACAGTACTAAAAATTGCTCTTGTATAAACTGGGACAGTTGATAGAACAGGTCTTATTTTAGCATGCATTTTTCTGAAGGTTATAAAGTCTGAAACTAGTGTGTCATTATTTAGTGACTTAATTCCTAAATCATTTGCCAGAAAACCACAAATTGAGGAACAAACCAAAAATAAGAAGCAAAAAATCTATTCATTCTTTGAAAATATGGACAGTTGGAAAGTATAGTTCAGCTGGGGCTGTCTAAGTTTGCCGCCCTTCCCCCTCACAAAACCATGGTCGAATGGAGCCTCCCCCTGCAGCCATTCCAATGATCCATTACTTTGCTATTTCACTCCATTTACCATAAACACTAATGTGCATACTGATTTACTTCTATGATGATTTGAACTTCATTTGAAAGTTTTATTTTGCATTTTACAGCACAAACACTAAGACATCTGCTAAACAAACTTGGCATTAAAACTTCTCTGCCCTTGAAACTCGCATTCATTGAAACAACATTAAAACCCACATTCAAAGAAAAATACATTTTACCCGTGGCAGATAAAAATTAATTCTGGGCTGCTTTTAAATCATAGGCCCCTTGCATATGAAACATACATGTGCTCTTTGATACACCTTCCTATTGCTTTGAACATTTTTCCAGTAAACAATGAAACAAAACTGCCCAATTCAGAACATTTCCATCATAAAAGTCTAGTCAAACTTCTACAGTCCACCATTATCAGTAAATAATATGCACAATCTCTGAAGTAGTAAAAAAAGTCATCTAAATAATTCCATGTTAAATAAATCTAACTAACGAAGAGGTTGCTGCTAGCAATCATCTTTATATTTCATGACTTCACCGAAAAATAGTGTCTGATGCCCCTGAGGAATAAATTGCCTAAATTACATTAATAATAAGCTAGTAATATTGCAATAGGAAATGGATGGCAAACTGATAACAGGCTCATAGTTAGTGTCTTAACTTTCAGTACAGCAGCATTCACCCCTTATGGGAGTAGAACCAACAACCTTCTGCATTAAAAGCAAGTACACAACATTTTGTGCTACTAGCAATGTGAGCCGACTTAGCATAATCAGCACTAAACTTCTCTTCACCTGCAGCTCTCAGTTCCTTGTAAAATCTACGCAATACTCAACTACATCTCAACTTCGCAGCACAAGAAGTCTGGAAAAAGCCAAATTTATTGGGGTGGGTCAAAAGGGCAAAAAACAGGAACACATTAAACATTGCTTGTATAATCTTGGAAAGCTGCTAGAATAAAATGCTGTGTTACCATCATACATTTTACTGCCAAGGTCACTGTGCAAAATAGTCAGAACAACATACCACTATGCCAAATCACCTGCTTTGTGAAAGAGAGGAAGACTGAAACTTAAATGGCTATCATTTAATGAATTCAGTTCTCACCATAGCTGTCAACCTCTTAGCACAAAACACCTGGACAAACCCAGTAATGAGGGAATACAGCCCTCAAACATATTCAGTGAATTCAGTTCTTGCCATAGCTGTTAACCTTAGCACAAAAAACCTGGACAAAGCCAACAACAGGGTATTACAGTCCCAAAAATAAGGACAAATTTCAAATAGTCATAAACTTAAAAAAATTGCTATAAAAAAGGTTGTGTTAGTATATATTTATCGCTAGAATAAAAAGTTGTTTTACTATGTCACAAACACAGGGATAAGATGCACACTCCACACAGAAGGCACCCCAGCCAATAATCAAACCAGAAAACCTACAGCTGTGAGGCAACAATACTGCCACTGCACCATCAAAAATGTAAGGAAGTAAACATTCAGAAACCTGAAGTCTGAAATTTAAATGCCTGTCAATTTGTTAATCAGGACAGTCTGACTTGGAACAAAAAAAAAACACAATTCTCAGCAGAGGCCCAGGAAAAAATAATGCAGACATGTCTTTGTAACATGGGAGGACACAAAAGCAAACCCACACAAACACAGGGAGAAGATACAGACCCCCCCACAAAGAAGGCACCCCAGCCAAGAACCAAACCCAAGAACCTACAGCTGTGAGGCATCAATGCTACGTTGCTACCACTGCACCATCAAATTTCAAGCATTGCAATATTTAAAATCCACAGATACGATACAGATATTGATCAGATCAAATATGAGGCAAAAAATCTGCATTTTTATTACAAATGGTGGTGGGTAGGGAATTCAGGTCTTTAACACCTGCATACAAGGTACAGGGCTCAAGCCTGAGGTATTCCCTACCACACCATCATGAGTAATCACCAGTACATCCCACCTGGGGCATTTTCACACACATACTGTTTGCAAGTAATAAACAGTATACACTTGTCCAATTTGTGGGAAACTCTTACAACCCAAAGTGGATGGATGGGTAATCTAAGCCCAAAAGAACTGTGAGATGGTATATAGGACCCATTAAGGAGGATCCTCTTGTAGATCACCTGACAGAATAAGGATGTGCCAATTATTTGTTAGTTTTAGAGTCCCTTTGATGGTTATACAATTAGAGTGAATGCCAACCAGTAGATCCACAATGATGGAATGAACCGATAAAGAGCAGGAAGACCAAAGTATCAAAAGGCTGAGCAATGAAGTACAGCGGTATCAAAGGAGGCCCTATTTCCTTGATACAAGGCCAAGACAATCAAGTTTGCTAAAGGTGTGAAGAAGAGGCCTCATATTGACTCCCCAAATGTAATTACAGTGAGCACCAATAGCGCAAACACCATCACTCACACTGATCACTTCCAGTGATATGCAAAGATAGAATGTTTTTGAAAGGAGGTACATCCCCTGCACCTAGCATAAGGGTAGATACTTATACATACTAACCTCCATGTTCATACTGCACTGAGGACAAGAGCAACATCAATCCGAGCTGAAGGTGGTTTTCAGTGAGATTCACTCCCACAACTGGCAGTCATACCCGTCAGGTTCCTGAATATGGACCAAGCGTCTACAGTAATAACACCCCTGCACACACACACACACACACACACACGCACACACACACACACACACACACTCACTCTCTATTAGTCACCAACCCTCGGTTCGCGAGACCCTTGAGACCAACCACACACACACGCACACACACTCACTCTCTATTACTCACCAACCCTCGGTTCGCAAGACCCTTGAGACCAACACAACGCTTGAATCAAATCCTCCCGCTTTGAATAACGCTTCCCTAGTCGTACATCCTCCCGCTTCAACATAATGCTTGAAATCTCCTGCTTCCCTCGAAAATCCTCCTGCATTCAACATAACACTTGAATGAATCCTCCTGCTTATAATGCTTCCCGCTCAAAAAGCACTGGCCGGAAATACATGTGCGTGCAAGCTCCAGGCTGCCCTGCTGACATCATCGTGCTGTAAAGCGCGAAAAACAAGAAAATTTAAAACGCTAACGCTACCCCCTTCTTAATAAGTTGTACTGAAATCAGTACAGTGCGTATGCCTCCCGACGTCCCTGTGCAGAGGTAACACATAGTGAATGTAGAATAAGAAATTATTTCATTGCATTACAAACACATATTTAAAACTATTAGATACAACTGGATTTAAACACCATATCATCTGTGCTGCAAAAGAAATCTGAAAATGCATTTTCACCTGCTAACACAGAGTCAGCTCAGCAGCAGGTGTTTTTCATTCACTCAGTACTCAGAACTCTCAGAATCTTATCAATGAGGCACATGTTTTCTTGGTGTTTAACTATGCACAAACAGGGAAAGTAGCATGAATATGCATCTCGCATGCACAAACACTTTGCCATCAGTCATGCAACTCAGCTGCTCAGTGACATGCTAAGGAAAGTGCACAATATGTTATTTATGTTTACTGTACATGTAGTCTTCATGAAAGTACATGCAAAAACAAAGGGAAGGCACTTTTTAAGAAACCAGAGAACCAGTACACAGAAAAACAATCCAGGTTAGAGCAAGACCACAACAAGGCTTGATGAACCAGATTTATTAAAATATATATTTTAGCACTTTCGTCAGAGTGTAACCAAAGACTTCTTCAGAAACATCATAACACTCAAAGAAACCTCATTAAATATCCTTCCTAAAGATCATTTCAAGGACTCCCCCCTTACATTTTTAATAACCACATCCAAACCCATAAAGCCATGCCTAGGGTTTTCCAATACATGTTTCGAAAGAGCATTATTAATGTTACCTTTCTTGATGCCATTAATGTGTTCATGCACATGCTCCGTAAGTTTTCTTTGGGTCTTTCCAACATAGTAACAATTGCACTATTTACAAATGGCCAAATAAATTATCCCTATGGTGTTATAGTTATAAAAACATTTTACCTGTATACAAATCCCATTGACAATAATCACATCTTGTTCAATGAGATATTTACATTGGTTACAAAAGTCACATGTAAAAACAAAGGGAAGGCACTTTTTAAGAGACCAACACATGCTTACACTGCAGCCATCTGTTACCCCCCATGCACCGCAAACTTGATCTCTCAGTACTTCTTCACAAACACATCAACTACACTATATACATAAATGAGAAATGCTTACTTATATACCATGCACATAAGATTTTTCAATACTTGTAGTAATGTAGAAAAATATATGAACCAAGCGACCACCAAAGCTGTTATCATAAAAACTTTTATTAAAAGTACACAGGATAAGCGCTTTCACACAAGGTTGTGCTTCATCAGATCAATCAAACTAAAACATCTGAATTCAATTATATAATAAATCACATATAAAACAACCAATAAAAGGCATTCAGTAATTACTGATGTATATTTTGTTTCTTTAAAATAGGTTTTAAATGTACGGCAGCATTAATGCCAGGCAGTTTATCTTCCTGCAACCTAACAATCCACTTAGACTCTGCAAATTCTAATTTATTATTAAAATCTCCCCCTCTTGTTCATATTTAGCAATTGTAATACCTTGAACTCAAAATTATGTCCAGGTTGCATGGAAATATGTTTAGTCAAAGCATTAAGCAAGTTCATATGTCTGATATTCCCTTGGTGTTGTAATATTCATTCTTTCAACATCCTCACAGTTTTCCCCACATAAAATGAGGTGCAATTCTTGCACTTAGCTAGGTAAATCAGACCCTTAGACTTACAGTCTGCATAAAATCTTGGCTTAAATAAAAAAATACATAGTAGGGTGCTTAAATTCAATCTCATTAGAGATATAACAGCACACTTTACATAATCTACAGGGAAACATACCAGTATGAGCAGAAACAACTGAAGATTTAGTAGTTGATTTATAACAAAGCTGTCTTTTCAGTGAAAAATTATTCTTAAATGTATAGCTAGGCTTATCACATACAATCCTCTTTATTCTTTCATTAGAAAGTAAAGCAGGCCAATATTTATTAACTATGTCACATACTTGGTGCATATTATTACTATAAGTCAAAGATAACCTAGGCTTATTATTTAAATGATCAACATCATTAGACTTTGTGGATGTATATGATCGATTAAAAATAGTTTACCTTTATCAGGACACATCACATTAACTTCATCTAAGGTACTATCCATCTTCCTTATAACCCCTGCTAAGTAAATCCTCTTTCAAATTAAACACAGCTTCTTTATACTTACTTTCATCTGTATGCAATCTGGACATTCTCAAATATATACCTTTGGTGATATTATTAAATATATGTTTTGGATGCATACTTCTATAGTGCAGAAGTGTATTTTTTCTGCATGGTTTCCTATATAGGGAACTACAAATTGAACCATTGACTAGAGTGATCTTAGTATCTAGAAACTCTACAGAAGTTTGTGAGTGTTTCAATACAAATTTAAAACAGTCACTATAAGATTCAAGATACTGTACAAAATTCAGAAGTTCACATTCTGCGCCCTGCCATAAAATAAAAATATCATCCACAAATATTTTATTATATAAAAGCTGTGCTGAATATATATGACTAGAAATGACTACATTGCGCTCCCAATCCACCAACACAAGGTTGGCGTAACTGTTAGCGCATGAAGTCCCCATCGCTACACCTATTTGTTGTCTGTACATGACATCATTAAACAAAAAAAACATTATTGCATAAAATAATATCCATCAATGCACCCAGACACTCAATGTTGTCATGAGAATATTGCATATTAATAAATAAAAACCTCTTAAGGGAAGAAATCCCTATATCATGGGGTATAATAGTAAAAAGAGTTTGAATATCCATGGTTGCCAATATGATGCTATCTGAAAACAACCCATGTGCTCTCGTAAAGTCACCCAAAGTACTAACAGAACACAATGTAATTCTATCTAGTCATATATATTCAGCACAGCTAGGTCTGGAACCTTATGCAAACATGTAGTTGGCCTGTGTCCACAAGTCTTGTTGTAAGAGGTATTTCTACCTGCCGTCTGTAACACTGCTGCCCCCCCCCCCACATGAAGGATATCTTCCATACAGTCATGGTAAAAGGACAAAGCCCACATGATGGAGTAATTTATAGTAGTGAGTTGCTATGACATTGGCTATTGGAAGAACTACACAGCTGCCTGTATGCAATTAGCAAGTGGGGAATATCAATTGGTACAGAGGCCATCACGTGATCTGGAGCATCACCTACAAAAGCCATGCTGCAACCTACTCAAACCAGCTCAATCCCTGTAGTGGAGAGAGACAGAGAGAGAGAGAGAGTAGACAAAAAAAGAAAGAAGAAACAAACATAATACTAAAAAAGAAAAAAAACAAACAAAAAAAGGAACACATCAACATAAACACAAAAGAGAGCATAATAATACAACAGGTATGAGAAAAATGTAAGCATGCAATTGAATGTAGTACTCGGTCTTTAATAATGGGAGATATGAATTTCAAAGATTTATATGTGCCATCAAGACTTGCTGTAATGATGTCCTGCTGAACAACTGCTATGGACATAGCATCTGGCTCTGTCTGCAGTAGACTATACATGTCAACTGTGCAGATCTTCAAAGAATGTCAAGATTTACCCATCATAGTGTTTGGTCTGTTCCTCCTAACATCCATATTAGTCTGGCAAATAGCTGGAGATGGAGGTCATTAGGTAATGACAAACATGATCCAGACCCAACCACCATCAGAACAGTCATGGTAATGCAAAATGTATTATGCTACAAACTTCATAGGTTTGTAACAGGCATCTTTAAGATCTGTTCCTATACATCCCCCTAATGTTAGGCTTTCTCCACATATGATGCTCCAAGAGGTGGATAGGTCGGGTCACAGCTGAGGAGCCTGACTCACCCTAGGAAAGGACAGCTCACATATGGTAACCACTACAGTGCCTGTCAAAGAGTCATCACTGTGCCACTGCTAGGCCAGTTAATGGTATGTTGCCCATATCCATATGTTACCTGTGAATATGAGTATTATAAATGTTTGTATTGTAAATCTGAGATACCTATATAGAACATGTGCATAGTAAAGTACTGTTGCAGATGTGTGTGTTAAACTGCATGTGATATATTGAATTAATAACATTCAACTGTACAGTGTTCTGCTGAACAATATTCACAGTTGTGACTGATATCTGTAGTCACATACACATATACTCGTGTTATGTCAGCTATATTATTACCTCATTGATATTGATTTCCCTGTTGTCACCCATTGATGTGGACCATTGCCCAGAAGCTCTGGTATAACAGGTTGAGACATATGATTGAGCTGAAAGACTGTATATACAGTGTGCCATACTGACATAGAACACAAATGTATACCAGGTATCCCCTGGGCATGTGTATGTATATGTATGTTCAGCTGAAAGGCACAAAAGTAATAACATGGGTCACAAGCAGTCTGTAAAATAGGTTGTGCATGTTGCACATGTGTATACCAGTGTCGCTGCATATAACAAAATAAAATGTGTACAGCTACTGATTGTTGCATTGCCATGACACTGATATGGGTACTACAGTAGGCATGATTATCAGGTAATAATCAGAGTTATGTACAACTGTGTTATGACCTACTGTCCATGCTTACCACTAACATCTATATCAATATCCATATACACTGGATATCCAAAGTCTACACACCCCTGTTGGAATTCCATATCTGTGTGCTGTACGACAATGAGACCATAGAACATCATTTCAAAATGTTTCTCGCATCAAATGTGACCCATAACCTGTACAATTCTATTGAAAAGGAAACAAAGCTGTTTCATGGAAGGTGAGCAGCCATTGGCAAGTGAAGATGTGACATGATGTTAGAGTACAAACCAAGACAAAAGGATGCTGTAATCATCTCAGCAGGTGTTTACACAACATATCAGTTTAAGGGTGTACACACACATTCACTTGGCTTACTGTACTGAGTATTATTTCCCATATGTGTCCACAGGTCAGATTGTTATGTTCTCTTTTGAACTGAGCAGGCTGTAGGTCACATTACAGGTGGTGATTGTGTTGACATGAGCTTTTGTGGGGTCATGTTTCAATTGCACAACTACCAGGCATTATAACAGGATTGTGTACATTTTATATCCACTGTAGCTATATGGAATCAGCAGTACCTGACCTCTACAACCAGCCTCTACCAACGATAGAGTAATCCCCCTTGGTGGACAGCAGCAATACACAAAACACATAATAGATTGCTATAGTGGCTGTACAGGGACACATAGGTGCAGACCACAACTTGGAAGCAAGTCCACCTCTATCTGAGCAAGCATGTAGGTTCACAGGTGGCTTCTTGTAAGGCTAACTATGACTATAAATGCGACATATCCACACCACCAAGGCCAATTGCAACAATATCTCCACATATGTAGTCAGTCTCAGAGGCAGTAACACAATTCAGCCTGTACTGGGGTAAAGCACACCTCATATACACATGGTATGGATACAGGCAACCTGTATCAGACAGGTTAGGTGGGAACAGTGCCACCCTGTCCACAACATTTGTACAGGGGGATATGCACATAATCCACAACCCTGCCCGCATCAATGGTGACCATGTACATAATGCCAACTGATGGCAACAAAAGCAAGTCTCCATGGGGCATGAGAACATCACAGTCTGCCTCCTACATGAACCCAGGCATGTGCTCACAGCATTGTCACACATTAAAGTCAAACACAGACTTGTCACCATCCACACACCATCCACATGTAAGATGGCCACTGTCATCCCTCTACACAAAAATGAATGGAGATTAGTGGATTATGCCATTATGTGTCCAAAACTGGGGGAACTAGACAAGTCAGGGCCATGAGTGTAAGGCAAGATGCCAAAGCCATGATAGCTTACAATGTTATGGTATAGTCTGGATGAGTTGCAAGTAATATTCACTATTGATGTGCAAGTGGACAACTGTATGAGGTCCTGTGACCATTTATCCTGTATATGTCTTCCAGGTAATATGCAACATCCACGGCTCCCTGCCTTCACCGACATGGAGAATGAGACCACTATACAACATCTCATACAAAATCACAGCATCTTATTCAGCCACAAAGCCCAGGATCTGCAGGAGAGGTCCAACCTGTGGAACGAGCTCGTACACAGTGTAAACTATGTCGGCCTGCACAGCAAAATTATGAACCGGTGCAACATCATTGCACAGGCAATTGAATTATAACCAGTGAAAAACAACTAATAATTCCACACACAGTAATCCGCTGTGCTGGGTGGCTGGATCCCAAGAAAATTCCATGAAAATCTCTAAACTAACACATTTTAATGCAAAATCATATAGTCCGGTTAAGCGTTTTCATCTAACATTGTAGACTTCTTCAGAACATGAACTTATATTACATCCTGGGTTATATATCATCATAAAACCAATCAAACACTTTGTATAATAAATCAATTAATTCATAATTAGCATATACAATTCCCTTAAAGTGCACTGTGCATTCTGTTAAAAATCATGCTTTGGTATTAATAAAATATATTGTGTACCTACCCTACTGCGGTGGTGGTACTGCGGTAGCGTTGTCGTCTCACAGTTAGACATTGCCCATTCGATTCTCAGTTAGAGCATCTTCTGTGTGGCAACATGCGTGAACGACTGTTCCTTCGTTAAAGGTTGTGCGTTAGGCCCGGCAAGCCAGCACATAAAACTCTACTGCCAATCATTAGCGGACCAGAGTTCTGCTGTGGCGACCCCTAACCGTGAAAAGCCGAAAGACACAAACATTGTGCACCTACCCTAATACTGTGTAAGGTCCCTAATAGATACAACAGTAATACATAACCATACACATAGTTAAAAAACAAATTCATACATATTCTAAATGTATATACAAATTATGCCTTTAGTTCTAAAATAGGCTTAATAGATATACTGAAAAAGTCTACAATGTTAGATGAAAGCGCATAGCCGGACTATATGATTTTACATTAAAGTGTGTTATTTTAGAGATTTTTGTGGAATTTTCTTGGGATCCAGCCACCCAGCACAGCAGATTATTATCATTGCACAGACCTCATCCGCCATGCCCATCAGCATGCTGCTACCATTGTGAGGGACCAGCTAGCGACAGGTGGGGGTCAGGCCATCCAACCCCCACTGACACATGATGAGGAGCTCCTTGCCAGCCTTGGGGCACCTGCCCACCAGACATGCCAACAAGCTGAAGACAGCATTGTGGAGGTGGGTGCCACCCACACAATGGACGAGCGTGCAGGTAAGGCCACAGTGCACATTACTAGAACACTGTTGCTTATCCATTTGTATCTGTAAAGTATCTACATGCATATGTCAGATAAGTTAGCCTGTTGCTGGAGTGTAGCAATGCACAGATGTGCATAATCCGTAGTATTGGGGTTTGTACTGTTGATGTGCTGATATGCTGCTTCCACCCTGTACCAATGCCACAGGTGTGGCTACTGACATTACTTCTCTCACACAACTATTTAGGTCTCTCTGGTATACAGCTGGGACAGCAGCCTATAGCTGGTGAGTATGGAGTTGTTAGGTTCAGGTTTGCCAATACACTGGCCATGTTAAGGCCATGCTATTTGCCATGCACACATTTAACACACCTACCCATAATGTATGCTGTACATGTTAATTTATGTTGTTGTTAACTGCACTGCATCACAGTGGTCACCATAGTGGCATATCTGAAAGGTATGTGCGAGTCCTGCAGTATGCCTAACAACCTGTCAGTGCCAGATGCGTGAACAAAGATAAATAAAATGGTGGGACAAATGGTTTACAGTAGGGAGATATATTAAACATTACCCTTATAGAGTGGATACAACAGTGTATACACCACTATTACAATGGCAACTGTTCCTGATATATACAATGGCAGACCACAATTACACATTCCACACCTTTTACAACCTGCAATGTGATCCTAACATGAGCAATGAATGTGTAATATGGAAATCTATGTTAGGACAACAAATATGGGGAATACAAACCTTACAAAACACTGGAAGCATATGTGTGCACACACTCCAAATAACATAATGTGGAGGCAGCTTGTGATGTGCTGACGGCATTCACTCTTCTTAAGTACACACCTGCCATCAAGTACAGGGCCTCAATGTCACACCAAGTAATGGTCTGCTGTCCAAGAAGTATGTCCATGACATTTGCTCAGTCACCTGCAACACAGGCAGCCATGGCTTGCACACATCTTACAAACCATGAAATGGATCCCATATCCGAAAGGTAGCAGTCAGGAGTGGGAAAAGTAACCTTACCTCTCCATTCCATATACCATGGCAAACAGTGCAGACAGTCATCTATGGGTGTATGTAATATGGGACAACAGTGATGTAGAAAATAAACAGATGCCCATCCAAACCATGACAAAACATGTTGCAAACTGGTCATGGAGGCTGCCCAGAGACATGCAGCAACACTAAGGGAGTTGCAGGAATGTCTACCAAGTACTGCCTGTGCAGTACCTGTGTCGACAATCACCTGTATTCAGCATAACTGTGGCTTATGGGTTAGGGTAATCAGATGGAAGATTTGTTCAACATGAAACATCATCCAGGGCTCTGTACAGGTAGCATACGCATAACATCAAGACTCCCAAAGGCATGTGTTGCAATGTGTGATGGTGTCATGAGACCAAGGCTCAAAACTAAAGACAGCATCCATAAAGATACGTGTGGTGCACAAGCAACACCTCACTCCACCTCAGGGCCACCATCCCCAACATTTAGCTTGCTGGTGCCAGTGTACACCTTTATGGTTGCTGTTCATTAGCTGGAACAAGGCCGGTAGACATGGTGGTTGAAATTTGGAACACTGCAAAATAACACTCATATGTGGCCCATAGTTGTTAGGCATCTGCAATAAGTCTGAGGATGGGGAGGGGTGTCAGCTTGGAACACAAAAGTAAACTGAAGCATACATCCAAAGCTAGCTAAGCATGGCTGTATCTGAACACAGTTAAGGTTATGAATTGTGCCAGACATAACCCAGACTCTACAGCAATAGTGAAGTCACTGTGTGACCTTCAAGGGCTGTGCACATGAGCTGACTTTGCAATCTGGCAGAGTTGGAGACCTTTGTAGGGCAGACAGACCACATAATCCCAAGTGAAGAATGGCCATGCTAGTATACCCCTTCCAGGAATAGTGACTGCTGTAGTTAACTTAGGTGCTTCAACAAACCATTGGATATACACCCGTTATTTTGTAGAGGTCATGTATAGATGGTTGGGTAAGATGGTGGGAATCCTCAACCGTGTGGTGTCTGTGGTAGAACATGTGGTGGGATTAGGGCATCAGCCATGTAGATGTAGGTCAGCAACTCCAACAGGTGGAGGTCTACGTGGATGTGCAACATCTCATGGCCTCTCCCGTAGTGGCAGTACCAGCACCAGCACTGCAAGGGGGTGCTGTCCACAGCAGGCCATGTGCATGTGGTCCTGGATGGTACCAACAGGGATGTGGATCCAGCAGACAATTGTCATTGTCAGGGGAGAGTACCATATCTTTGCTCTGCCTGGTGGGGGTGTATATCAGAACATGGAAATGGCAAAATATCGAATCATGTTACATCAAAATGCTTACATCGAAACATAAAACATCGAAACATCAAAAATCACCAATATGTGGAGTGAATGTTAAAAACAAATTACTACATGCAGGGGGCAAGACACCCTGCACACCCAGACCCTCCTGCCAGTTAAATATTCCACTTTGGAGATCGCACTTCAGTGCACTACAGTGCAGAAATGGAATATTTCCATTTCCTACACTGTAGCGTGATCTCGGAGTTGGTATATTTAAGTAGCGGGGGGTGTGGGGGCACAGCCCCCTACATTGGGGGTTCAGGGGGCTTGCCCCCTGCCTATACTGTTATTGTATGTCCCCATTGGAAGCTGTCACTGACAGCCTTTCGATGTTTGCTGGTTCGATGTAACAGGATTCAATATTTTGCCATTCCGATGTTCCAATATAAACCTGCCTGATGATGCCCGTGAAACCCCTGGCAGGTGCAGTTCCTGCATCCATGGCCTGACACAGTGAACTGTACACCTTGTCATGTACGGTCCACAGCTGTCCAACATACCCCTGTATAGGGCAGCTACATGGCGGAACTGTGTGCATGCATGCACACACATCACCAACCCAGCTAGGGCACCTCCATACCTGTATACACTTCACATCTACACAGGCTTTTTAATAAAGACCCCCTGACCCACACACATGATGTCAACCAAATGGCTCAGCCTAGGCCTTTGGCAAACCTACACCACACCCTGTGCAAATGATGATACCTGCGCCACATCATTGTCATCCATACCATCGATGGAGTGACATGCTAACATGGTTCTGATGCACAGGGTGAATGTACTAAAGTTTAGCAATGTACTGCTGTTTAACATGTTTTCAGCTGGAATATTTAATGCTTCCATGTCAGGGTGTGTAGCTGTCCAGCCATGATGCATTATAGCTGTTATTAACACTGACTGATTGTGGTCTCCATAATGCATTCTGTTTGTGTTCTAGGGGGCTGTGTATCAGGAGGATGTTGGTCTGCTGTCCTTTCCTACAAGGGGTGGGGCATTGTAGTAACACATTGACTGTGTCATATCCCGGGTACAGCTGAACACAAGTTAGAGGTCTGTATAACAGTTACTGCATGTGCTACATGGCGATAGGTCTGAGGGGTGTATACAGGTGAGTGCATGGTGGCAGATGTAAGCAGATCTTCTACAGTAGACAATGGTAAATGTACTGGTGGCACACACCAACACACACACACACACACACACACACACACACACACACACACACACACACACACACACACACACACACGCACACAAACACACACACACACACACACACACACACACACACACACACACACACACACAGGCTTGTGTGTTGTTGATGCAATACACAGAGAATATTGTTCACATGGCTGTACTTCATTTTGCAGAGAACTTATTTTAGCCTATGTAAGTTCACCAAGACCAAGTTGTCAAAACATCACATCAGTAAATGATCAGTCCACCAGATTTAATGTCAGTGAAAATGGTACTGGCAGGGTATATCTCCTTTTCCCCAATCAAGTGCAATCCTGGAGGTGGTATACATAGTTGTACTTGTGTGGGGGGGCACATCCCCCCACTTCAGAGGGTGTGGTGTGGCATAGAACCACACATAGTGTGATTAACAACTACTTAACCTCTTAACATGAACTGTACAGTATAACAGCACAATAAGCAGGGGGATACACACAGCAATAACCCCAATCTGGGTGGCTGTGCCCACAAGAACCACACCCAACTATATATACCAACTTCAGTATTGACGTACAGCTGCACAGTGGGGAAGAGGGCATTTACACATCCACTACTAGTTTTGATGGAATGCATTTCCACAAGATGATTGCTTTGAAATGTTACCTTTTGCCAGTTAGTTCTCGGACAACTGATCTCCTGGAAAATATATTTTCTGCAAACTGAAGTAGGGCCCCTCACATACACACACACTTACTTGGCAACACTGAGATTAGAACCCCTACATAGGTGTGTCTTGCTACTAATGTGTTTGGCCTTAATTGCACGCACCACAAAGCTTGTAGGGTGAGGTGTGTCCAGAGCTTCCTGTAAAGTGAGCAACAGCACCAGGCCTTGTACAGTCTGGTAATGGGGGATGTACTGGGTGTTAATGGACAATACATAGTATAACATACTGTCATATACACATTGGCAAACACATACAGTCATAGACACATTTGACAGACCTGGGTTTAGCAGTGCTGACTACCTTTTCAGGGAGTCCATATTGTTACAGAGTTCTTGCACATAGCACATGCATCATTGGGCTGAAGAGTGTCATCTGTTACCTCTATGGTTGATGGTGAGAGTGGTCCTCATACAGTGGACCTTGGGACATGTACTGGGGCTACCATGGTGTAAAGACAGTATACACAGCACCCCCACCCCACATTAAGTATTGTACCCTCTGAAACCCATGATAATGCTCTGACATACCCACAACCACACATTTACCAGGACTGCAATATAAACCCTTGTATATCTAATTATTGCTACTACAAGGATATGCATTTATTGTTGTCACCACAGGGATAGTAGGGTGAGGGTTTTGTCATGGCTGTCCTAATGTCAGCAACCTCACCATCCGTTATAATATATGGCAAGGTTTAGTGTATTTGGAGAATGTGGCCTCAGAATGCTGTCTCCTACTAATATGCACACACACACACACACACACACACACACACACACACACACACACACACACACACACACACACACACACACACACACACACACACACACACTCACATTTGCCAGGACTCAGAGGGTAACCCACGCCTATCTACCCATTTGTAGAACAGTGTTATGCTGGTACTGCAAGCTCCAGGTAGCCCATAAGGTTGAGGGTGGCCTAATGGTTAAGGTGTTTGCCTTACAAACACAGAGTGCAGGGTTTGAGTCATACAAGCAATAATTGGCTAGGCTTAAAATGGCTCACAAAGGCAGTTAGCTTACTACTAATCTATGAACCTATGAATCTATGAACCTAAGAATGTCACAAGGTACATTCAATGTGAATTACAGTGGCAGCCCTTTCTAAGTATATCAATGGAGGGTGTAGTGGGTGAGAAGGCCCTCAGAGTATTTCGAACTACAAGTTTACAAACACACAAACACTGTTATACTCAGTAATGCACACAGACACATTTGTCAGTACTGAGGACCATAGGTGTAGGTGTTCCTAGGTGCGTACCAGGCATGGCCATGGAGATATGAGAAGAGTAGGGTATGTTAGTACACTGGTATCCTGCCACCTAACATTCGCCAGCAGGCCATCTATCAAGTAATGCCACTTGAGTGATCCCCAGGGTGACAGTTACATTCAACAGCCACTCATCTGGTTTTCTCATGAAGAGTGCAAGTGAGGTGCTCCAATTGACATGTATGCAATATATATTGCATAACATAGCCAGTGTCTGGATTAGGGATCTGCACCCAAAATATTCTTTTGACTGTGGTAGTCTGGTTGAGGTATCCATGGCATGTGGTCCATACAGAGTGGGGTTTCCTAGCTGTGGTATTCATAACACAGCTGGGCAGACATGTCAGTGTCAGTCAATCAGAGATTGCCTGTAAGCAGACAAGGTGAATACCTGGCATCTGTAGAAAGTAGATAGCCAACAGGTTATGCATTAGGATGAATGTTGTGAAAGATAGACATCTAAAACAGATAGGTATGCCATTACTACATGACAGCAGTCCTCAATGACATGTCCTAAAAACATAGAAGTCTACAGCTAATATCAACATATCAGATCATTATCCAATAGGAGATACATAAAAACATACAGCTCAAATACCAAGAACATGATAGTCAGTACTCAAAGCCCAGCTTTGCATGCAGTGGTGTATGGTTCTACTACTACAATCTGCAATCAGCTCTTACTTGGAAAGGCACTGTTAAAAGTAGCCAAGTAATGAGACAATACATGCACGTGTGACTGCATATGACCTGGGATACTACCCAAGTATGTAACACATAAAAAGAGAAAAGATTGTGGTACTACTCATTTATATCATATATCATACAGCATACTGACACCCCTTGCTACTGTAATGATAGCACATAGAAGCATGTTATGTACATGGAATTAAATACACTTATTAAAGATATCATTACCCTGCTATTTGATCATACTGGAATGTGATCACTGGTTACTAGGGCTGGGCTATGCTTAGCAGGTTTAGGCATTGCTTAAATGTAAATCCTATGTGGATTTGCGCACTGATAAGCAAAGCCTATGCAGTGTAAGCTTGTATCCGTTTAACCGTACGTTAGCAGCACATACCATCACACAAACTCCCGCAAACCCACTTAAAGCCACTTTAAAGCACCTTAATCACCCTGTCTCCATCAGCTTTTGTTCTGCCCAGCAACAAAATGAATACTCCATGCAGGTCTTGAATTCAGGACCCTGTAGACTATAGGCACAGCACTTACCACTAAGCCACCAGAGCTGTAAGAATGTTGGCTGTTTTTCAGATATATCATTCAGTACACGTACTAACTAGTAGTGAACAACTGCTTTGACTACTACAATTGTTCACTACTTAGTGGAAATAGTGTGGTATCAGTCATGTGTTCATATCTAAATACACACATATCAGATAAATATGGTGAGATACATCTGAGAAGGAATATACAATACACATGTTCACACATAAAAGGATATATATATATATATATATATATATATATATATATATATATATATATATATATATATATATATATATATATATATATATATATATATATATATATATATATATATATATATATATATATAGATATATAGATATATATATATATACACACACATATCTATACATATATATACACACATATATATATATATATATATATATATATATATATATATATATATATATATATATATATATATATATATATATAGATAGATATAGATACATATACATATATATATATATATATATGTATATATATATATATATATATATATATATATATATATATATATATATATATATATATATATATATATATATATATATATATATATATATATATATATATATATATATATGATTTCCCTTCACAAGATCGAACATTCAGAAACTTGAAATGCATATGGCGAACTCCATATGCTCAAATTTCTGAAGCTCGACTTCGTGAAAGGGAACTCCAAAAAAAGTACATAGCACAAAAAACAGTTTCTGCAGGGGGGCAATCCCCCCTGCACACCCCACACCCCTGCTACTAATTTATTCCAACTGCGAGATCGCACTACAGCGCAGAAAGGGAAATTTCCCATTATGCGCTGTATGCCGTTCCCCATTTACACAGTCAAGCTTCCACAATTTCGAGCATATGGTCTCCACCGTATGCATTTTGAGATTGTGGCCGTTTGACTTTGTGAAGAGGAAGCATATATCTTATAAATATATATATATATATATATATATATATATATATATATATATATATATATATATACATATATGTATAACATATGCCCATAACATGTAGTGGAGTCATACATCAGCACCATAACTGTCAACCTCTTAGTGCAAAGGAACGTACTGTACATATTGCAGTTGTAAATGTAGAATGTTGCTACAGTAACAGGGGCTGTGTCAACATACATGTTGTGAAGGAAGGCTCTTCTGAACCTGACATGTATGCCATCAGTAACTGACAGACATCATAAACTCATCATAGTGAAGTACCACACAACTCACAGTAATGATCCTGTGGAATACAGCAGATATATGAGCAATATCGTGGACAGTCTGAAACAATCTGGTCAGTCGAGAGGTATACACTGAACACCTTAGTGCAAGAAATGTGGACCAAGCCTGACAAAGGGGATGCTTAAAGCCTTGAAAATGGGGATATATCACAAATACTGGAGTAGATAGGCTCACACAGTTGATGCATTCACACCCTCCTGTCTGTCCTAACATATATTAACTGGACCACATACTTCCCACTAGTCAGTGACATACATCTTCACAGCATCCCACTGCTTTGTCAGTAATACACATGTAAGGTGGCCGGGCAACAGTACATCTGACAAATATCTGGACATAACATCACACTAGGGTATATACACTGAACTGCTAGGTATGTCACCAAGCACTGTCTAAACTACAGGTAAACTGCCACAACACTATCCCTATTTTCCTATAGGGGAATACACATGTAATTGCAAATATAGCAGGCACTACAGGCATGTAACAGCATGGAGTAACAGACACCAGTGTGAAAGTGCATACCCACAACCAATCTGAACAGCGTCACAGTCACAGAATGGTAAGCCTAATTAATAGTACAATATATGGACTGTGTGAACAAAATCCATCATCATATTTGCCACTCACACACTAACCCTATATATACTGTCCCAATTCACAGTGTAGTCTGATGCCTGACTCTGGTATGGGACATGTCTCAGTGTGGCCCTACAAACATATAAGCTGATAGGGTACCAGAAATTGGAGCAGCATGCAACGTCAGATAGAAGAGGACCAAGAACACTGACATCTACCCCAGTCTGTACACAAGCCAAATAACATATTCACACTATACTGTTACACAATACTGGAACTCTGTCAACAATCACCATTAGTACACAGACCTCACTACTGTACAGACTACAACAGAATGTCAAGGTTTTGTCTATAAGGCCTCCTATACATAACATGTCTGGCAGTCTGATATATCACTGGATTGATATCAGGAATGATGTCAGTAAATAATGATATACTGTACATATCCACCTCTTACTGCATGACATATGGACTAAGAGTGACAGACTTGGGGGAGAGATGCACAAACACAGGACCACTATTGACATATTGCTGTTATAAACTGAGAAAACTGCTGGTGTAACAGGGTTTGGTGTGATATTTCTCTTCTGAGGGATATGAAGTCAGTAACACACATGGATGTTACCATTTACTGACTGCAATCCTCAGAGTATGCTACTGCATTTATAAAGGCAGACAATGTGTGAGTAACATACCAAATATAAGACTCCAAACTCTGGCCAGTCTGCAGATAGCCCTACAGGTGAGAGTTTTCTCAATCACATAACACTGTCATGCCAGACTTTACATCATGCAGGTTAGCCATATCCACACAAACCCTGTTAATCCAAGATTACTTCATTTGTAGAACAGTAATACTTGCATTCTTATGCATGCAATTGACTATTATGGCAAAATGCTGATTTGGGTATAAAAGCTTATTTCCCCCTTTTTTATTTTTGTGGCGATCCTGTTTGTGCACCGCTGCCCTACGCTTAAATGGCTGAGATCGGCCAAAAAAAAACTTGTTTTTTATAAAATTGCAGCTATTTTTCATGCCAATGGCCATATATTTGGCCATTGGCATGCCTACTAAATTGAAAACATGTTTTCTTTTGAGTTGTCATGCCTCCGCTTTGTAATTTGCAGAAATGTATTCAGTTAGTGACTGAATTGGGAGGGTGGCCTAATGGTTAAGGTATTTGCCTTCCAAACACAAAGTGCAGGGTTTGAATCTCACAAGGGATAATTGACTAGGCTTAAAATGGCTCACAAGGGCAGTTAGCTTAGTACTAATCTATCAACCTACTAACCTATGAATACATTTCTGCAGGTTACATTATTCCTGCATAGACCCCTGCCTGCTTCCTGGATCACTAATTCACCTCAGTTGCATGGTTTTCACCAGCAAATGAGGTAATTACAATATGGCAGTGGTGTCTGTGTGGGAATAATATAGGAGTGCTTGTTCTCATCTTGGGGGCTCGTTCCGGGATTGCTCGTCAGCCATATTGTGTGGAGCAGCTCTGACACTATTCAGGAACTCCGTGCAGAGCTTGCTGAATCTGGGGGAGTGTGCATGTTGCAGTGTACTTCTGTGATTTAATCCTTTTGTGTCAAGAACGATTTAACTTTTCTGAAGTAATGACCTTAAAATTTAACTGAAAATTTTCGGGCAGAGTTTTTTAGCTGTTTTATTCAATTTTTAACTTTAAACAACACATTCACTGTTGTCTTTACTGTAGAAGTACTGTTTGACATATTTGTACAATTTACGTTTACTGATGTTTTTAAACTTTTCTGAGATTTACTGTCTGAATTAGCTAGAAAATGTATGTTGATGTTGCTTGAGAAGGTAGCCTGGCATCTCGCAGCTTATTTATTTTAACTTTTTGTTGTTTCTTGGCTCTGTGACATCACTCTGGAAACTTGAAAGTCTGTCATCTGTTGTGGAGATGGTGAAGTAGGTTGCTGTTAACTGGATAATGATTTTACACTGGTATCTTGGAGACTCTGAAGTTATTTGAGACTTTATGTTTTGAAGGAACACTGCTGAAGTTTTTAGATTTTTTTGAAGTACTACTGCTCTGTTGATGGTTTTTGAGATTTTTTTTTTTAAGTAGTTTTTCGAATGAACACTGGTGCTGTGTAAGATACATGTAGTCTGACTGCTGATGTAAGGTTGCTATGAGGTTTTGGGACTTACTATAATTAATGCCCCCCCCCCATTGATGGCGGCTCAGCATTGAAATAATTAATATGACTGTATGATACTGAAATTAAATAGAAATAATGGGAAAAATGGAATAAGACTGGACTGAATGTCTTTAACTGTTAATTACCCAGAACCGTGCTAAACAGGTGCCAGTCTCTCCTTATGGACCAAGGCTTTTTGTACGTTTTATAATAAAGTCTGCAAACACTGTAGTTCAGTTCAGAATGCTTTATTATGTATAGTGGAGGTAGATGTCAACAATATTCAAATACTGTTTCCAATAACTGTGCTGGATAAACTGAAACAGTCTGTATAAATTCTGTTTTTATATCTGAATACTGTTTCCAATAACAGTGTTGATATTTCTTTGCATTCATATTATTTATATTTCTTTCCTACTGAATAGTGTAATTAATATTCTGGAATGCTGGATATTTGACCTGACTTCTGCACTCATACCCAAGTGTCTGTACTGCCTCCTGAGGACTGCACTGCCATGACGATTATCAGTCCAAAAACAAACTAACAACTGCTTCTGAAGTATTTCCTAATAATAACAAAACCCTGTAAAGTTCTACATGCCCCTTGAGCCTTGATTCTCAAGCCTTGTAGAATACAAACAAGATGCATTTGTACACAAATGTACAGCACATTCTATGCTTTTCATTGTTCTTAACTGAAGGTTATTTTCACTGATTAAAAGTGCATTTACTGAAACTGTATGCAAACTGTGAAGCCTGCTTTAATATGGCTGTATTTCTAGAATTATGCAACGTGAATACTGTATTTTTGTACATTTAAATGATACCCAATCTAACAAAAGATCAATAAAAGAAAATAACAGGAAGCAACATGTCGTGCATGGATATACTAAAAGCCCTGTCCCTTACTCTGTCTCCTACTGACTATTACGGGGTGACCTATGCCTAACCTACAAGGCACTCATGAATCCAGCTCTGATGGAGCTGTTGCACACCTGCATGACAAACAGCACGAGGGTTACCCATTCTATCTAAACCTGGTCTGGGACTCTAACAAAACATGCTGGACAGACAGATATGTGTCTCAGAGATTACCCCTTCTTTGGAACAAGCTTCCTATTCATGTTAAACAGAGCCCTTCCCTGATTCTCTTCAAATGCAGCTTAGATCAATGAATGGGGAATTGCAAATTCATTCCTGGGGTAGTGCATATGTCCCTTATTGACTGGGATAATCTGTAAATTACTGAAGGCACAGATACAAACATAAGCCATCCTCTAGCCTCTTGGGACCACATATCAGGTAATATTGGCTAGGCTTGTAAGGGTTCTTGAGCCATTAACCTAGTAATTTCTTGTGAAACTATGAACCTATTACCATGGCCTCTTCATTTTGGTGTTGATTACTCAAAGGAATTATTCTGACAGAATGGTTGAAACTGTATTCACCAGTGTTAAGCCTCCTGCGATATATTTCAGTGAAAAGAATGAAAAAAGTAAAAAGAATTATATGATTATACACATTCCGCCATAAGAAAACTAGAAGACAGAAAAATAAGAGCTATTACCACTACAAACGGACAATAATGACACTTTACAATATAAAGAGGTGAAACACTGCCCATGGATGTAAAAGCAGAAGAGACATATTCCTCCTTATGTCTTATGCTGGTGATACAGGAGACTCACTCCGTCTATGGATGATGACCATAAATCAGTACCCAGCAACAGCCAAGAACAGATGTAATGAAGTAACATCAAAATACGAGGTGTGTATTGTTTGGGCTCCTGAAGTCCAAGTCGTTGTCTGGGTGCAAGATGACCTACCTTCTAGTGCACACCACTGAATGCACAGATATGTGTGGGTGCTGTGATACACAATGTCACCACTGCCAAACATGAAGGAGTTTCAAGCCAGCCAGTAGCACATTCTGGGCAACAGTATTGGTATGCAGGAGCCAAAGGCCACCAGGCAAATTAATGCAATGACAGAAATGAAGGAAGACCATAAGCATCATCAGCAATTTGGTTGGTACAGTATGGCCAAGCACAAGGAACACAGTAATTCAATTATATACCACAATGTGCATGATGGAGACCTATAAAATTATAGTCTTCAGCAAGGGTTTATTCATAACAAAACAGATTTAGGTGGCTCTGACCATTGACTGACAGATGCACCATGTGTGTTGATACCATCACTCAGTATGCCATCACAAACCTATCAGGTGACTTGTGTGATGGGACAGACAAAGAACAGAGCCTTGCATACCTTTCAACTGTACAGATTTTTTGCAGAATGTCCAGATTTTTGCTTCATAGTTTTGGTCCATTTTTCATAAAATTGTGGTTTTCTGGCAAATTAATGGTAATTAATTAAAGAATGAAGTTAGAAATCAACTTTCTAAGTTTGTAAGAGTAAAATTTTAAAATTGTCCCAATTTTGGGCCTTTTCCCCACTTTTTTTAAGGCTTTGTCCAGATTTCTTGCTCTAAGAGGTTGAGAGGTATGGAGCCATGGTCACACATTGATTGAGGAAAATGTCTATAATATAGGGCCTGACCCACACACCCTCAGTGGCATTAAAGGCTGGGGATACACTGAACAGTTGGAGGTGATTTGTGCATAAGTCTACCAGACATATAGAAATCACCCTTACCTTGGTCCACTAATTTCATGAGGGTATCTACCTTGTGCCATGGAGTGCTATTGTATGATGCCCCACTTTGGCATAACCAGGCACCTGTGCATTAGGCTAATGCATATGGAGGTGTCCATCCATACCTCAGTGTTACAGGGCTCATGGCAATATCTGCCATAGAGTATTGTAAACACACCTGCAGAAGCCACAATTTAAGAGGCATGTGCCCTTAGCAAATCACTTTGGTATCTAATCATAGACAGACTATGCTTAAGTTGGAACATAAGAGAACATGTCACATCCATTGCAGCACTTAGCATAGATGCCAACTGTCTTCTATTATTACACACTGCTTGTAATAGATCACAATGGTACTGCTGTGCATTATCACTCCTGTTGTCCTAATCCTACGTGGCACAGATGACAAATGACAACTGTCTGTTGTGGTGACGCATGGCCTGTATCAATACAAACTGCTGTAACTTTAAACCATTGGGAAAAACTGTAGTTGTGTTTGAGAAGCTCATGTTTGAGAAAAGTATTGAACTCATATTTGTAAAGATGTGCCATGCGAACCTACATGCCTGTATAAGAAAGCCATTTGAAAGACTGAGATGTGTACTTACTGCACCACTTTGGAGACCAGTTGCAGAAAGTACTGAACAATTGAATTGGACTCTGTAAATTGAATTGGCATTGACTGGATTGCTAAAAGACTACACCACCGAGAAAGCATTTGTATTATTTTTTTGTTTTATTATTATTATTATACTTTTACATTATTCCCCAAACTGCAGGAAATTATTATTTCATTGTTCTCATTATCCTTGTAAACAAACCCATGTTTACAACTGCAAAACTGTCTACATTGTTTCTGTGACTTCAAGCTCAACCAGACTAGTGCAAAGTGTGTGTGTGTGTGTGTGTGTGTGTGTGTGTGTGTGTGTGTGTGTGTGTGTGTGTGTGTGTGTGTGTGTGTGTGTGTGTGTGTGTGTGTGATCCACAGTAATCAGTGGATATTATTAAAAATGTAGTGTGGTGTAAGTTTAAATACTGAGTTGAATTAGTAAATTCCATTTTCACTTACACTTGCTTTATCACACAGACATACACTGATGTATTAACAGTAGCCTTCTATTACTATTCTTAATAACGTCTTACAATATTGCATGTACAGTGCACCAAAGCATCCTGAAATATTAAGCATTGAAAGAGCTTATATGATATAATAATTCAAATATAGATATCTGCTATTAGCACATCTAAAATAATATTTTCAACTAACGCATTTCATTAAAATGCCTGACTGTTGCAGGTCACTGAAAATTATTTTTTGATATAATGCTTCATTTCAAAGACATATTTTCATAAGAAAATACACAGATCATTGCACTTTCAGATATATAATAAAGGATAACTAACTGAAATAAATGCAGTGTTCTAAATGTTGCAGTGCCTCAAAAAGTGTAACGCTGCATATTCAGATATACTATATCCTGTTGGTGAATAAAGCAGTATCCTAGCTTGTGAAAATTACCCTGGAACCTTTGTATAAATGTCCCACCTTACATGGAAGTGAATTTGAAACAGCACATGTTCCTAAACCCTTCTTTTATCTGATCAGTGTGTGCATTCTTCTTTTACAGGCTCTGTTCAAGTATTTGATTTCACTAATGAAGAAGGGCTTCCAAGAAGAAGAGAAAACTCATCTTATCAACAAGTCAACATATCCAAAGAAACAGCTGATCTCAAAAATGAACTTTGTTAAAAATAATGTGTAATACAGAAAAGGTTTATAAAACAAGCACACTTATCTGAAATAAAGAGAAAATCTACTCATGTATCTTTGTGATACGTGATATTGTGATGCCTTCACAACTTTCCTTTTCTCCCCTGCCACACCCCCCCAAAAAAAAAACATGTTGTTATGTGATTTTTAATTTATACTATGCTAAGTCCTTTAGACTTCATCACCCTGGTCAAACATTTCATGCTGTATTCTGAAACACATTTGGCAAAGTCATGAATTAGTCATACAAAAGGTAAATATTTCTAGAAAAAAGTGCCACTACAAAACAAAAGTTTTTTTTTCTGCACTTCCCCTTTGAAAATGTGTATCTATTTTTGTTCAGTGTTTATTTAAGAGATAATACTACTCGGAATTCTGTATAAAAAGCCATGCACAGCTACAAGTAGTAACAAAACAATATGCACTAGCATCATGATCCTATTGAACAAAATGTCAGCATTATTATGTTTGTGTACAAGAATAGAAAATATTTTAATTTTATTGCAAAAATATCTGTATTACCATGTTTCAGTACAGGAATAGAAAATATTTTAATGTTCTTATAAACATATTAATCAATCAGTATCATTATGTTTCTGTGCAAGAGTAGAAATATATTTTCCTGTTAAAATACTAATCATATTAACTATGAATTCAATAATAACTCTGCTTGTTTAAGTGCTGTGTGCAGTTCATAGCAAATGCATCTTGATAAGTTCAGTTCATTAAAGTTTGGTAATAATATCAGATGAGATATTGTCATTTTTGATTACAGTTGCTATGTGAAAAAGATGATTGCATATTTTGTACATAAAAAAATAAATTGCTAATTTGTTTCAAATATTCACATTTCTGGGTGTACTTCATATTATGGGGCAAGCCACTGATATCTCACTCAGTGAGTACATCAAAGATGTTTCATAGTTGAACTGTATGAAAACATTGGCTTGATGAGAGCATGCATTCTGGATACGTACATCCCTATGATAGCAAGCAGAAGTGCATCTCAAGAAGAGGTAGGATGGTGCAATGTAAAGTCTGTGAAATTCAAAGTATTGTAAAATCATAAACTATGGAAGAGCAGCTTTAAGGCACTGATACACATTTCCAAGTGGCTCCAGGTACTGTAGGAGAAATATAAGAAATTATAGTGTATCAGAGAGGCAAGAAAAAAGCTACAGTATGTTAACTAGCTAATTTATCTGAAACGTAACTTTAATGGAAAGTACTAATTATGTTACACTAAGAAACCTTCTGAGAACAGAAAAGGACAGCCAGTGAGTATGACACAGGGGCAGCTAAACTGGATCACTTATCAACACTACCTCAACATCCATCTTTTCTAGAAACACAAGTACTACAGAAACTGCAAGATTACTGCAGTGTCAGTAGTGCTACAGGTGGCACTCACCTTTGATGCTACATGACCGGAAGGATATGGGTTCTAGTCCCACTTCAGGTGAATGGAGTGCTGACAAACTGCAGCATTAGGGTGCTGCACTTCTGAGTGTGTTGTCCTTCCCATGTGATGTTAAAGTGAAGTCCCATCTGCTTAAGTTGGTGGTAACTCAGCTGGATGTAGACAATCCCATACCAACTACTAAAAAGTGTAGGGGAAGTTTCTGAATGCTCTGGCCAAATATCCCCCAGTAGTGTGAATACCAATTTGCCCCCCCCCCCCCTGAAAAGAGGTTTCTAATCTAGTGGGACTAACCTAACCAACAAAGGAAAAAGTGAGCAGAAAGCACAATAAAGCTCTGTACATGAAGAACAATCAGGTATGGCCTCTTAATCATCAGAGGTATTGCAGCCCCCCCCCCTCCAAACAACAGGTCTCAAATATTAAGTACATTGGTAGATTAATTATACCTTGGGTCCAAGGCTGTTTTCAAGCAATGGACCTCCTGCTTGTTAATCAGGATGCCGGAGCTGGCTGCATGTAGAGCTATACTCAATGGCTCCTTTGAATCAGAGTCCTTTGTACTGATGTCCAAAAGTTATATTTGTCTGTTAGAAGATATTGCTGTATGCAAAAACTAGCATCACCTTAGTGTAGCCAATCACCACTTGCCCACCAGTCCTGCAGCTATAATGTGCGATAGATCTGCATTCCTGGATTTCACAAAGTAGATGGTACAACAGAAATCAAGCACTATGAAGAGTAACTACACAATGTAATATATCCAAGAATAATTGGCAGTGCTGAGATACAATTACCTCAGGATGGCACTTCAGTGCTGTGATCATTTTAAGTACAGTTCACAGGGACTTCTGCTATGTCGCACTCCTCCATGGTGTGGTTGGAGGATTTGTATTAATATTAGTATTGAGCAGTGTCATATAGACATTTAGTGTAATATAAATATTTAGTGCAGCATTACATTACATATTAAGGGATTCTTTCTGAATTCCACCCTGCCAGTTTAACCTAACATTTATTTTCATTAATAAGTTCAGCAAAAGAGATTATGATGCTCTAATTATGTCCATTTCCAATGACACAAGTCACTCACTTTAACTTTTCCTCTACATGCCATTAAAAGACAAACAGATTGCAGTATCAGGGCATTTCCTCAAAGAATTTGCCTGATTGTGGTAAAAAGTAAAACGGTAACATTCCATCCATCCTCAACCCTTTTTCCCATTTTGCATATGGGGTCAGGTGTCACTTCAGCAGTGACAGTCATCTTAAACCAACGTTTACACTGCCAGGTGGCTAACCCTGCCACAGTAGTTCATTCATACCACTCACACACACCCACACTCTCACATATGGCCAATTTAGAGTGTCCAATCCACTTACTGCATGTCTTTGGAATGTGGGAGGAAACTGGAGCACCTGGAGGAAACCCACATGACCACAGGGAGGATATGCAGACTCCGCACAAAAGGCATCCAGCCAAGAATCGAACCGGAGAACCTCTTGCTGTGAGGTGACAATGCCAACAGCTGCACCACAATGGTTACCCCATCGTGGCTACCTTCCCCACCACAGCCACCTCTAAAAAGGTAACATTAGCCATCATGAATTGTGACCACACATTGAAGTATTCTCAGTTTAGTAGGCACTACAAAGTAAATCACTTCAGAAACCAAAAACAATTCTGTACAAAGTTGACCAAATACCTCTAATATCAGATACTCTGTGCTGCTTTTTCTGGAATTCCCTCATACCTCCCTTTTCCCTACTTTTTCCCAGCCTCAGTATTAATATTTTCCCTCCCTTACACTCCAGGTCTGAGTCATCATTAATATTATCAGATTCATCAAATTCTTCCAATACAACCTTCAAAGCTCTTTCTACATCCTCTGCGGTTAAAGTAAAATAATGTTTGAACAGTCAAAACACCTGAATTCAATCCTTAACTGTACTACTATCAGTCTTTTTCTTTCTGTGAACATTTCCAAAATTGATAGAATGATTCCTGACAACAGAGGGCACTCTTACCTTGTATACTTTTTAATTTAATTTCTTTTAAATTCCATTCACTATTACTCCATTTCTTTCTAATAATATAATCATTTTATTCACTCTGCCAAGTGTAACTATTATTAATTTTTTAAATATGGCTAGAAAAAACTTATTTAATGAATTATCATTGGTTTCTGCTTCCTTCTGTACCCCATTTTTTCAGTCCTCTTAAGTTCAGGATAACTTTTCCAGTGTTTCTTTGTATACTTGATACTTTAAAGAAATTTCCTTACAGTGCTTTTTAACTAAAATCTTTCGACCTGATGGATGATAAGAGTTGCCTTTTCATTTGCCATTTGCCATGTAATGTAACTTTTTGAAGACTCCCCCTGGGATTCACAAAACTTCATGCAAAAGTAAGACTATTCTTACATGAAATGGTTCATGTCCATTTAGAATAGTAGCGCGCCTTGCATATGCATGAAAGCACGCTGCTGTTTAACCTAAACGGACACGAGCCATGAACGAGTGTAGGGGGGCGTGTTTCATCAATGCCTGCACATGTAACATGCCCCCTTCACTCAGAAAGTGCCGTACGGCACTTTGTGACACAGACAAGTGTCAATGTACATAATATTAGAGCCTGGCTCTAATATTATGTACTAAACCAGTGCCCACAGACACTGAAATGTATGTAGCTAACATTTCAGTGTCTGCAGACACTAAAATAAAAAAAAAACACAATCAGACCTAGAAGGCAACAGCCTTCAAGTGCACCCCCCAAATGTATGCACTCTTGGCCTACATGCATGGAAGCAGTAGGGCAAGAGGAAAGTAATAAAAATACAATTTTTTTTTTGTCATTAAATAAAAGCAAAATTTAAGCAGTGCACAGTTTGTTTGTGTGGTGTGCCGCTATGCTTAGTCTGGCTGAAATCCTAAAAATGATAGACAAGTGCTTCTGTGAGAAAAAAACATCATCATGCTGCTGTAGTGTAGTATTAGCATATAAAACATGCTCGGTTCAAATCCCCTCTCTGCCAATTTATTTAATGAACTTTTTAAGAAATTTGAATGATAGATGTCAATCATATGTCTCACATATAGCCCAGTAGGGGTGGGAATATGTAAAATGTAAATGTAAAAAATAATTTATAAATTTACTGAAAAAAAAAATAGATTTAAGCAATGCTTTGCTAGGTGCTTATCTGGTGTAAGCATTGCTAAGCGGATTTGCACGGAGCTAAGCATAGTACAGCATATTAAAACTGGCCAATCAAGAAAAAGTACGGGAAAATTACCCTGTTTAAACCGCACAGGTAGGAATACAGCCATAACCCTTTAGGATTGCTCACAGCAAGACCAAAATGTCAGGTGTGGGTGAAGGTGTTCGCTTCCGAGCACAATGTTAGGGCATCCAGGAGTCCAGGGTCATGGTTGAGATCCTAGTAAAAAAAATGATACCAGGCTGTAGCAGGGCCAGTACCAGGGCTCCCAGGATAAAGACCAGGTACGTCACCACCACAATGACCTGAAGCAGAGGAGGGGTGCACTCTTGGACCAGTGGATCCAAGAAGCCCAAGAGCAGGATCTCCCATGTCTCTGTAAGTATGCAGTCTTACGTATCTCTAACTAAGTATGAAAAAACGAAGAACCGGCATGTGTAAAACTGAAATAATCCGAACAGGATACGTTGAAAACCAAATTTAATGAGCACTTTCGGGAAAGTCACTGCTTCCCCTTCCTCAGACAAACAGCTTTAAATTAACAACGCTTTTATATGGAGCTCTAATTTCAATTATTCAATTAAAAAAGTCAATTGCCCATGTTAGAAAACTGCATTTAAAAACCTTTTATGAACAAAATACACAAAACACATAAATTCATTTAAATACATTTCTATCCTGAAATTCATTCTCAAACATGTCTTTTTACCGTTATATAACCACAAATAAATAACATGCTTTCTTTCATTTGCCCAAATTAATATTATGGATGCCCATTTAATATGCAACAATATGGCAGGATTTTAGCCTCTGAAGTTGCTGCCATTCTTATTTAAAGCAGACATTTTCATCGCACCCATTCATTTCCTAAGGGTTAGGAATAGATGTATGACAACCTTTGTCTACCCTACTATTCAAAGGGACCCATATCTATATACCCTACTCTGATTTAGATGTACTTAAATAATAAATGTCTTACCTCATAGGTTCCATCTATATCTAAATTCATACTGATCCATAAGTTACCCCCACCCACTATTTTTTACCGGCGTGTTGCAATTAGCTTAAGAATGCTTTTTATAGAAACATACTCGTTCAACCCTGGTAACACATAAGCTGTTGTTCTAATCTGCCACATGATTTCATTAACTTCTATCTGCCATGGACCCCCTCTTAAATCGTTTTTCTGTTGTTGAAGTATTGTAAAATTGAACATATGGGTTGGGTACTCCAAAATATGTTTAGCTAGAGCATTTGTTGTATCTTTCCTGTTAATACAATATAAATGCTCATATATTCGTTGTTTAAGTTTTCTCTTTGTTTTGCCTATATAATATGCAGGACAAAACGTACAACATGCTGCATATATAACCCCTTTTGTTTCACAGTTGTATTTACCATTAACGTAGTACATTATATCTCTTATGGTTACTTTGTTACCAGTTTTTATGTGTTTACACTGTTGGCATGCTCCACATTTATACATTCCACAATTTTTATTATGCTTAGTTTTTCTCTCCAATAATGATTTTAAATTTTGGCCTCTTCTATAAGTTATATGTGGCCTATTCCCCAAAACTTTATTTAGGCCATGGTCCTCCACTATTATGGCCCAATTCTTATTGAGTATCTCACTAATAATTATATAGTCTAAAGAATATGTACATAAGAAATTAAGTCTCACCTCATGGGTTATATTCAGTACTGGCACATTGTTATTATACTCAGAGTTATCTTCCAACCCATGAGCATAACCATTCTGCAACAATGGTTTAAAATGCCCTGTAGTTCTTTTTATGCTGACTTCATTTATAATATTTTCAACAAGCCTCTCTGGATAACCCCTTTTAATAAACATAGTTTTAAGTAGTTCACATTCCTTAATATAATCGCTTTCATCGGATACCATTCTTGCCACCCTCACTATCTGTCCTTTCACTACTGCTCTCTTCTGGTGAAAGGGATGGTTGCTAGTAAAATACAAGAAGGCATTGGAATGTGTCAGTTTTCTGTAAGTTGTAGTTTTGTATCTCTTAAATGTTCTATCCTTAACTATGTTTATGTCTAAGTAGTTTATGTTATCCAGTCCTACAGAGTATGTAAATTCTAAAAAAATTGTCATTTTTGTGATGTCAACTATAAATGGCTCGATAAGCTCCTTACCTCCTTTCCAAATTAGAAACATGTCATCTTGGTACCTAGTGTACCATTTGTCATTCTCTTGGAATAGGTGATTTTTAAACAGTAATGATTTTTCCCAGTGGGCCATAATGCAGTTTGCAAAGCTTCCACCGCATGGTGACCCCATCGCCACTCCAGTATTTTGAAGATATAAACACCCTTCAAAAATCATGAAATTATTCGCCAAAAAAATTTCTAGTAATACTTCTAACAGGTATATGGTTTTATCATCTACTTTTTTAACAAGCAAAAATTCCCTGATCCATTCTAATCCTAGATCCTGTGGAATAACTGTATATAGATCTTTCACATCAGTTGTGATAAAGATGTCACTATCATCATATTCCAACTTATCAATATTCTCTAGGAAATATCAAGAATCCCAGGAAATTTGCAATTCCTGTTGTAATGGCTTAAGTATGTGATCAATTAATTTGGGCAAGCATATGTAACTGAACCCCTACCATCAACAATAGGTCTAAATGGGGGGGTCAATATGACTTTTGTGAATTTTAGGGGAACCAAAAAGGGCAGGAATTATGGGTGCTGACATAGATAAATAATGGTAATTGTCTATATCGATAGTACCTTCAAGAAATAAATCTTCTAATAAACCCTTAATCTTATTGTAGGCCCCATTCACTTCATTAATGCTTACTTGTGTATATACATTCATGGATAAATATTTGTTCATGCGTATATTATACTCGCATTGATCCATGAAAACTAAGCCACTCCCTTTATTGGGTTTCATTGCTCTTATCCCACATATATTCAATAACTCAAGGAATTCAACCTCTTCTTTGGTAACATTCATATTGCTCTTTGTAATATTATTATGCATAGCTCTAAAATCCATTTCGCATATTTTTTCAAATATGCTCAAAGATGCATGTAGTGGGGGATTAAATAAACTAGAAACCCTTAGGGTGCTGGTTAGTGAAGAATTAGTTCCCATGAGTGCTGTAAGATTAAGCTTATGCACGGACATTTTTAAGTCCACGATAATTTTCACTATGTCAGTCTTTTTGTCCGGAACAAAGGATAATCCTTTTGAGAAGAAGTCGACCATATATTTTTCTATATTCAGGGCTATATAGTTAAATATTTTAAAATCCCCTTTAGTACTTGTATAAATCTGTGGCCTCTGTTGTGTATTAATTATCATCCCCTCCGTTGGTTCAGACGGTTCCTCCTCTGCCCTTGGCTCCTGTTCGTACTGGAGTTGTTGTATTGTGTGTTGCAACCCCTCTGAAAACCCTGAGGATTGCTTGTATTGTTATTACTGCGATTACTATGAACTCTTGCCTGTTGGGAAGATGGTGTCCTATTATTTCGGGCCATGTTATTATTGTTGTTATTGCTAATTCTTTTGCTATGGCACAATGGTTGTATCTCTGTATTTGCACCCTCATCTTCGTTGCCCCCAACACTATTTATTTCTTCATTATCTGTTTCCTGACACAGATTAGGAACTGCTTGCATATTATTTGCATTCTGCATAGTTATAGGTGGTCATGGGTAAGCTTTTTGATTGGAATATTCATGCAAGTCTCTGTTGATCTTTTTCTTTTTAGTGGCTAAAAGTTTTTCCAAGGAAGCTTCTATACTGGAAAAAAATCTTGCATATTCATATTTGTATCTGGGGAACTCAGTGTCTGTTTTTATAGTGTTCCAATAATTCCAAATCGCTTTTTAAGTTATTAATTTCAAGGCTATAATAATTAATGAATGCCTGCAGAAATTCAATTCCTTGTTTGTCAAACAGTAGCAACAGTTGTTGATGGAAATCTGAATTCTCGATTAATCCCATGGGGTAATGCCACTGGCGCAAACCCTTAGGGATTATTCTTTTGTATTTTGTGTATTTTGTTCGTAAAAGGTTTTTAAATGCAGTTTTTAAATGCAGTTTTCTAACATGAACAATTGACTTTTTTAATTGAATAATTGAAATTAGAGCTCCATATAAAAGTGTTGTTAATTTAAAGCTGTTTGTCTGAGGAAGGGGAAGCACTGACTTTCCTGAAAGCGCTCATTACATTTGGTTTTCAATGTATCCTGTTCGGATTATTTCAGTTTTACACTTGCCAGTTCTTCGTTTTAAACAGTTTGTTGTTCAGTGTGTTGAAGTTAATAAGTATGGAAAATGTTAAACTTCAGTCTGTGCAGGTGTGATTAATGTGTCATCTCTACCCATACAGCTGCTGGTAGAGAGGTCCCAGAATGTGGAAGCTCATGCCCAGTGACTGTCCCGGCTGCATCAGCATTATGGTGAGTACAGAATACCTCCTAATATTAGCAGTAATAAATCAAAAATATACTAATGGTAGTACTGTCTGTATATATAATTGCGCTGTAAAAGTCAGGAATAAATGCCTGTGTCGGGCTGCCATTGTTACAATGGAGTATTCCCAGCTGTTGTGCAATACAGATGTCAGTAGCAAACAAGGTACAATATGCAGGAGAGGAATAGTAGAATATGTATGAGTGTGTTTGAGTAAACCTGCCAAGAAAGTGCCATGTCAGGGCTACCTTAATACTTAGAAATGAAAAGCATTCCCCTGTGCAGATCATGCAGGAATAGTAATTGTGGATGTCTGAGTTGTACACAGATATGTATGTCAAAACTAATAAAGGTGATCCCAAACACTGGTGTGTGTCATCTCACTTGTACCTGAAAAATAGAAATGTGTATGTCCTGCAAAATGCATTAACTGAGGTGAACTGATTTACCACTGCTTGTATGCATACTTTAGAATGGGCATGTCAAATAACTGAAATAAGGAACAGTACATATTTCCATCGGAGTGTGTTGTACTTGTGTGTCTGCCAGCATTGTCCTGAGTTAACCTTTCAAATTTATCTGTATGTAGTGGTGAATGTACTGAAAATGTATAAGGCTAACAGGTGCATACTTAAAACCTACACTGTGTACTCAGGAATCTAAATTGCAGTATGTAGTTGTAAAACAGTCAAATGTGCAATCCAGCTAATGTGCACATGTTTGTCAAACACTGACACCAATGCCTGTTGTTGTTGTGTCTTTCGGCTTATCTCGGTTAGGGGTCGCCACAGCGGAACTCCGGTCCGCTAATGTTTGGTAGTGGATTTTTACTTGCCGAGTTACCAGCCCTGACGCACAACCCTCAATGAAGGCACGCTCATTCATGCATGCCTCCACACAGAAGACGCTCTAGCTGAGAATCGAACGGGACAACGTCTTGCTGTGAGGCGACAACGCTACCACAGCACCACTACAGCGGATTCACCTGTTGTGTATGCATAATTTGTACTGAAAATGGGAAACAAATAATGCAACATTTGATAAGTACTGTGCACAAAAATATGTACTAGATAGAAATGTCACAAACAACTCACAACATATCCCTAGTAGCTAAGTCTGATAAGAGCTAAGTCTGTAGTTCAATTTTGCGCACACACCATGATTCAAATCCAGGAACCACGGTTTGCATATCAGTCTGGTTCCACAGTTGTAAACTGCAATCTGAATAGAAAAAGTAATGTACTGCAACAGATATATTTTCCACACAAGTAAAGAAATCTGAATAGAAATACTAGTATGATATGTATAACTATGAAATTGTGCAATTGTTTTGTTGATCAACCCCAGTCGTACAAATAGATGCAAGCTAGACATCCACACACTGCAGTCTGGCCCAGACAAACCCCTTAAGTGTCACGCTGTCACAGATAGTTTCCCCAGTTGCCAAGAAACCTGCACACAGAGAATGTCATAGTAGATGTATGTCAAAAGCACAACACACACTCCAGGGCCTGCAGCTAATATATGAATCTGAAATATGTGTAGAAACAGCAATGTAATGTGCACACAGTTCATCTGCACTGGACCCACAGGTAAAGAAATTTGTATAGAAACATGTATGATGTGTATAACTAAAATAAGGGTACAATCGATCAGTTGATATGTACAGCTGTTGGTGTGCAGTAGTAGTCTTATGGCCCAAGCAGAGTGTAAGTGTGGTCAGTCCAAATGTAGAGTAGTGAATCCCAGTGAAATGAAAAATATACTTGATAGCCATTGTCAATTGAATCTGTTCCATTCCCCACCATTCAGCTGATCCAATCATCACACTGAAACCAACATGGGTATGTTCGTAAATAAACCTCTACTGTTGGGACCGTTGTTCCATTTGGTTAATCATTTGTTTAAACTGTGTGCATACTAACATTCCCTATTGAATAATCATTGGTATTGCCTGCCTGACATAACACTAACTGCCATACTGCTGCAAATCTGAATGCCATTCCATATATGCATGGGTTCTGTTTGCTATGGCACTGTTATAATTGCACTGTTTTGGGTAAATGGGAATATCCAAGCATGCTATTTTGACTAATGTTGTAATGTGTTGTTCATGACTAACCAATATTCTTTGTTAATTTCCACACCATAGCATGTATGGGAGGGCAGATCCCAGTGGATCCACCTCTCCCACCCCACCTGACCAAGGCACTGGGTCCCAGCATGTATGGGACCCAACCCAGACCTCCCTCATCTGCTGGCCCTGCACCACCCTCAGGGGCTCTCCCCCCACCCTGCAAGTGGGCGCAGTGATGATGTTGTCACCCAGGACAAGGCTTATGGCATGGTTGCACAGTGTCCTCCAGACAAGAGCTGGATGACCACCTGTGCCAGGAGGAGGGCAGGCTGGCACAGCCAGAGGGGCAGGTGGCCCCTCCAGCCCAGCCCCCAGCAAAGCCACTTTTGGGGCTGTGAGGAGTAGTGGTGACTGCCATCGGGTGGTGACATCAGTGCCACTACCACCATCTGGGGGCTCATGAGCCTCCAATTCCCAACCACCCTCCCTGTCAAGGTGTTTACCCCCATGTGTCATATACCACCCCTGTCTGTTGTCTTGTCTGTCTTGTCTGTCTGCAAATGCCACCTCTCCTACCAAACCTCCCTCACCACATTTACCTATAATCTGTCCTTAACATCCCACTCTCACCTTAAAAAAAGGATATGTGTCCCAAAAGAAATCACGTCCCATACATATCTCTGCATTTCTCCCAGAGACATGTACCCATCACACAATCTAACCCTACCAATAATCCTTATTGTATGATGCCCCCACTCCTCTCTGCAGGGTGTGAGACTCCAAATTCTAAATTGCCCACATTGAAAGCAGCTGTTGCTGCCAAAGAAATGCAGAGCTATCGTCCTTTCCTACATCCCCCTACACATCCCTACCTGTTTTTCATCTTGATTTTCTCCCTGCTTGCCCCAATTTCACCACTTTCTATCTCCCTTTTTTTTCTTTTCCTTATTTGAAATTAGCGTGGGTTTAACCAGCTGTAATCAGGTGTAAGCGAAGCTGAGCTCATGTAAGCGTCACTTAAACCTGTGCAGTTCCACACAAACCCGCTTACGACTGCTTTAAAGTGCCTTAATCACTATGTCTCCAACAGACCCTGTTCTGCCCAGTAACAAAATAATCAGCCCTTGCAAATCTCAAACCAAGGACATTGCACACTATAGCCTAAGCGATTTACCACTAAGCCCTTTGAGATGCACATAAATGTGATGTTTTCTCAAACATACCATGCAGCACAGTCATTCAACAGTAGGGAAAATGTATTTATATATGTAGATATATGTGTGTGTGTGCATATATATATAGAGAGAGACAGACTGATGTGTATGTCTACATATATACAAACACACACACACACGTGCGTGTGTGCATATATATGTATACATTTTCCCTACTGTTGAATGACTGTGCTGCATGATATGTTTGAGAAAACATCATACATATCTGCAGCTCAGATGGCTTACTGGTACAGTGATGTGGCTATGGTGTGCAGGGTCCTGAGTCACACACTTGCAATGGCTGATAATTTATGTGCTGGCCAGAACAAGGGCTGTTGGATACAGAGTGATTAAGGCACCTGTAAACAGTTGTAAGTGGGTGCAATGTGGACAGTTATGTCTGGTGTGAAATGTATGTTGGGAACACATTGCCCTTTGTTTGTTAAGGTGACAGTGGGATGTTGGGGAAGGATAGCAGGTATATTTGGTGAGGCAGGTTGGGTTGGAAGCCAGACAAGACAGTATACATGGGTGGAATATGACACATGTGGTGGGTAAACACTTTGGACGGGGAGGGGTGTATGGAAATTGGAAGCCCATGAGCCCCCAAATGGAAACAGTGGGACTGAGGTCCCCACCCATGGGCAGTCACCACTGCACCTTCATGCCACTGAAGGTGGCTGTGCTGGGAGCTGAGTAGGAGGAGCACTCTGACCCTCTAATTGTGTCATGAGGGCCTCAGGATGGCATAGCAGATCCTCCAATTCTCTGAGGAGCTCCTTATGCACCAGACCCTGGACCTGACATCAGGTGACAGGATTCTGTCTGTGCACGGTCCAGGGGGGAGGACGAGCACCATCCCCTGAGGTGGTTCCAACTGAAGGTAGTGCAGGAACAGCAGATGAGGAGGTCCTGGGTTGGGTCCAAGATGTGCTGTGGCCTGGTAACATAGCCAGATGAGGTGGGAGAGGAGGTTCTGCCAAGAACAGCCTTCCCAAACACACTATTGTGTCACAGTTTTAGAGCATATGTGGGGAGTAATAGTCAACACAATCCAGGATTAGTTATTAACCCAAAACACCACATTTGGAACAGTTGCTTAGCAAACAGAACACATGCATATATGGAATCACAATGGCCATTACAATGGCATGCAGGCTATATTGTTAGCAACAGGCCACCAATGATAGTGTTTCAACATGGAACATGAATAGAAACACATTTCAATATTTGTTGCACAATAGGATATATGTCCCAACAGAAGGTTTGGTGTAGACATACTCACTGATGTGTGTGTTCAGATTATTGTTGTAGATATGGTGGGGGGGAGAGATGTCAATTAACAACTAGTATATCTGTGCGGTATGGGTTCCTCATACCTTTTTTTCCTCTTTATGTCTTCTAGGTACCATGTCGAGAGAGCGCCTTTCAGAGTATACACTCCAGGAAAAGGACATCCTCATAAACTACCTGGTGCAGCACCACCAAACCCTCTTTGGGCGTACAGCCCATGATCTGCAGGAGAAGACTGCCCTGTGGAACGAGCTCATCCACAGGGTAAATGATGTCAGCTTGCATACCCGCAGTTATGAGCAGGTGTGACATCAGTACACAGACATAATACACCACACCCAACAGCATGCTGCTGCAGTTAGGAGGGACCAGCTAAACACAGGTGAGGGTCATGCCATCCAGCCCCCACTGACACATGCTAAGGAGCTCCTCGCCAGCCTTGGGGCACCCGCCCACTAGGCAAGCCAAGAACCTGCTGATAGCATTGTGGAGGTGGGTGCTAACCACACAATGGACAAGGAGTGTACAAATAAGGCCTCAGGGCACATTAGTACACCACTGTTGCTTCTCCATCTTCATCTGTAAAGTATCTTCATGCATATGTCAGATAACATAGTCTGTTGCTGCAGTGTAGTAATGAACAGATCTCTAGTATTGTGGGCTTGTATTGCTGCTGTACCAAAATGCTGGTCCCAGCCTTTACCAATGCCACAGGTGTGGCTACTGACATCACATCTCTCACACAACTATGTAGGTCCCTTTGATATACCTATGGGGCAGCAGCCTGTAGCTGGTGAGTATGGTTTTATTTTGATCAGGTTTGCCAATACACCGGCTATGTTATGGCCATGGTATTTGCCATGCACACATTTAACACACCTACCCATAATGCATGCTGTACATGTTCACTTATCATTGCTGTTAACTGCACTGCATCACAGTGGTCACCATGGTGGCATATATGAAGGGTATGTAAGAGTACTGCAGTATAACTAACAACCTATCAGTGCAAGATGTGTGGACAGAGATGAACATAATGGTGGGACAAATGGCCTAGAATAGGGACATGTCTGAAACATTACCCTTATACAGTGGCGACAACACTGTATATACCACTATTACAATGGCAACTGTTACAGATCTACACAACGGCATATCACAATACCACATTCCACAACTTTTACAATCTGTAATGTGATCCTAACATCAGCAATGAATGTATAATATGGCATCCTATGTTAGGATAACAAGAGTATGTGCCTTCCATCAAGTACAGGTCCTCAATGTCATACCAAGTAATGATTTGCTGTCCAAGAAGTATGTCCATGACATTTGCCCACTCACCTGCAACAGAGGCAGCCGTGGCTTGCACACATCTTACAAACCATGGAATGGATCTCATATCCAAAATGTAGCACTCGGGTGTGGGAGATGTAGCCTTACCTCACCATTGCATATACTATGGCAAACAGTGCAGACAGTCATGTATGTGATGATGAAGTATGGGACAAGAGTAATGTAGAAAATAAACAGATGGCCATCCAAGACAGATGACGACACATGTTGCAAACTGGTCATGGAGGCTGCATAGAAACATGTTGCAACACTGAGGGACTTGCAGGAATGTCTAGCAAGTACTGCCTGTGCAGTACCTGTGTCGACAATTGCATGAAGTCTGCATAAGTGTGGCCTCTGGGTTTGGGTAATCAGATGGAAGAGTTGTTCCACAGGAAACATCATCCAGGGCTCTCAACAGGTAGCATATGCATAACATCAGATGTCTCCCAAAGGCATGTGTTGCAATGTGTAATGGTGTACTGAGAACAAGGCTGAAACCTACAGACAGTATTAATAAAGATACATGTGCTGCACAAGCAACACTTCACTCCACCTCAGGCCCACCATCCCCATCTTTACCTTGCTGGTGCCAGTGTACACCTTTAGGTTTGCTGTTCATTAGCAAGAACGAGGCTGGTAGACATGGTGTTGTGAATTTGAGTCACTGCAAAATGACACTCATGTGTGGCACATAGTTGACAAGCACTTGCAAACAGGCTGAGGATGGGGAGGGTGTCATCCTGAAACACAACAGTGAACTGAAGCATCCGTTCAAAGCTCACTAAGAATGGCTGTATCTGAACACAGTCAAGGTCATGAATTCTGCCAGATATAACCCTGACTCCACAGTAATAGTGAAGGCACTCTGTGAACTCCAAGGGCTGTGCACACGAGTTGACCTTGCAATCTGGCACAGTTGGGGGACACTTGTAGGGTGGAGTGACCAAATAATGGCAAATGCAGTTGGGCCATGCTAGTATACCCCTTCCAGGAATAGTGACTGCTGTAGTTCACTTAACAGGTGCTGCAACAAACCATCGTGTTAAGGGTGTGCACACTTATGCAACCCACATATTGTATGCATCTCAATCAGCATCTGGGCAACTAACACATTTGTTTTATACTGCATTTGATTGCACAGTTCATATGTCACATATCAGGTGTGTGTAATGTTAGCAAAGTCAGTATTGTGGCCCCATGGCATATCATGGAAGAGGCTGGCATGTCAATAAGGGTGTGTACACTCCTCATAGCCACAGTAAGCTTTGAAGGTTGTCAGTGTAATTGTATTTTATTGCTCAAACATGCACTGTTGATGATGAGATCTGCAAATCAGACATCAGGCATTCAGTATTGACATCTGTTGTCATATCATCCCAGGTATGTGTCAGAAAAACACATAGGGGCTGTGAGCAACAGAACAAACATAACTGCCACACATATACACATTCAGCAGTGGTGTGTACACCCCCTGAGGTATGGTACACAGTATGTACCAAGGTGCTGAACAGGTGTACAGCAATAGTGTGTACATGGGTGCAGTGTGTTCCAGGGGAAGGGGCATCACCTCCTAACACAACTCATGCATCACAGAGATGTATAATGTTGGTAACAGGGATTGAGTATAGTTGCAGTGCATGCTGTTGAGTGCCACATGACATGCATGTTGAGAGATGGGTAATGAGAAGTCTGTGTAATATCTTTGTGCCACCTCATCTGTAAGTGTGTGTGTGTGTGTGTGTGTGTGTGTGTGTGTGTGTGTGTGTGTGTGTGTGTGTGTGTGTGTGTGTGTGTGAGAGTGTGTGTAGAGGTAAGCAATGACGTACAGGTCTTAAAGTACATATTTTGTTTTCCTCTCACAGGTGGTGAGGTGGGGCAGGATCCATCCTGCAGGCAAACTGATGTTAGTGTCCATACAGACTCTGACAATGATGATAGGTATGGTGAGGCACAGGCAGGGTTGTCAGGGGCTGAAGCTGTGCCATCGGTTGACATACCACTGTTATCCACCCCATCCCCGCACACAGTCACATTGCCTATACATACCCCATCACCAGTGGCCATAGATGAGGGACAGTTGGGTGGTGGCATGGGACAGGACAGTGTGGTGACTATGGCAAGTGTGTCTGGACACAGCGGCCATAGCCGGATAACTGGCAAGGTTCCACACAGGCAGATGTACAGGGGTGCTCATAGGAAGGCTGTTGGCCATCATGTCCCTGGCAGAAGTGCCACAGCAGGTGTCACCAGACACATGTTTTGAGCCATCATGGAGGCACAGGCATGTATAGAATGTTATACCAGACAGAGTATCAGGCTCCAAAGGGTAACTCATTCTGCTGTTATTGACAACATCCGTGATCTTGCAGGTGCCCACCATTATTTTGCAGAGGTCCTGGATAGACGGTTGGGTGAGATGGTGGGAATCCTCGACTGTGCAATGTCTGCTTTTGAGCATATAGTGGGAGTAGGGCGACTGCCACATGGATGTAGGTCAGCAACACCAACAGGTGGAGGTCTATGTGGACATGCAACAAGTCACAGCCTCTCCTGCAGTGGCAGTACCAGCACCAGCACTGCAGGGGGGTTGCTGTCCACACCACAACATAGCAGGCCATGTGCACATGGCCCTGGCTGATCCCAACAAGGACCCAGATCCAGCAGACATTTGTCATCCCCAGGGGAAAGTGCCTTATCTGGCCTTGTACCTGGTAGTGACCGTGGAAACCCTGGCAGGCACAGTTCTCGTGTCGATGGCTGGAGAGGGTGAACTGCAGACCCTGCCATGAACGGTCTGCAGCTGTCCAAAAATGCCCTGTATAGGGCAGCCACATGGCAGAACTGTATGCATGCATACACACACACATCACCAACACAGCTAGGGCAACCCCATACCTACACACACACCACATCTGCACAGCCCAATGAATAATGAAATCCCCTAACACACACACACACACACACACACACACACACACACACACACACACACACACACACACATGATTTCAACCAAACGGCTCAGCCAAGGTCTCTGGCAAACCCACAACACACCCTGTGCATATGATGATACTTGTGCCACATCCCTGTCATCCATAACATCGATGCAGGGACAGGCTAATATGGTTGTGATGCACAGGGTGAATGTAGTAAGGTGTACCAATGAAATACTGTGTAACATGTTTTCAGCAGGAAAGTTTAATGCTTACATGTCAGGATGTGTAGCTGTCCAGCCATGATGTATTATAGCTGTTATTAACAATGACTGATTGTGGTCTGCATAATATATTCAGTTTGTGTTGTAGGTGTCTATGTGTCAGCAAGATGTTGGTCTGCTGTTGTTTCCTGCAACAGGTATGGCACTGTAGTGACAGCTTGACTGTACCATATCCTGGGTACAGCTGAACGCAAGTAGCAGGTCTGTATAACAGTTTCTGCATGTGCCACATAGCTGATAGGTTTGAGAGGTGTATACAGGTGAGTGCATGGTGGCTGATGTCAGCATCCCTTCTACAGTGGACAATGGCAAGTGTACTGGGTGGCACACAACACATGTTTGTGTATAACACACACACACACACACACACACACACACACACACACACACACACACACACACACACACACACACACACACACACACACACACACACACAAAGGCTTTGGGGTTGATGCAATACACAGAGCATACTGTACACATGGATGTACTTACTTTTGCAGTGAATCCATTTTAGCCTATGTAATTCCACCAAGACAAAATAGGCAAAACATCACATCACTAAATAATCAGTCACTAGTTTAATGTCATTGAAGAAGGTAGTGGCAGGGTATATGTCCCCTTCCCCAATGTAGTGCAATCCTGGAGTTGGTAAACATAGGTGTGCTGGTGTGGGTGGCACAGCCCTTCACTTTGGAGGGTGTGGGGGGTGTACATAGTCTGATTGATAACTACTTAACTTGTTAACATAAACTGTACAGTGTTACAGTTGACTAAGCAGTGGGATACACACAATAACCCCAATGAGGGTGGCTGTGTCCACAACATCCATACCCAACTATATATACCAACTCCAGTATCGCTATACAGCTATGCAGTGGTGAAGATGGCATTTACACATCTACTACTAGTTTTGATGGAATGAATTTCTACTAGATGATACCTTTGAAATGTCAGCAATTGCCAGTCAGTTCTCAGACAGATGACCTCCTGGGACATGTATTTTCTGCAAATTGAAGTAGCGCCCTTCACATGCACACACACTTACTTCACAACACTGAGAGTAGAACCCCCTACCTATGTACTTATTGCTACTAATGTGTTTGGCCTTAATTGCACACACCGCACAACTTTTAGGATGAGGTATGTACTGAGTTTCTTGTTAAGTAAAGAATATTACCAGGCCTTGTACAGTATGGCAATGAGGGATGTACTTGTTGTTAATGAACAATACATAGTGTGACATACTGTCATATACACATTGTCAAAAACATAACAGTCATAAACACATCTGAGAGACCTGTGTTTATCAGTGCTAACTACCTTGTCAGTGAGTCCATTCTGTTACAGATAATTTGCACACAGTACATGCATCATTGGACTGGATAGTGTAATAAGTTACCTGTATGGTTAATGGTGACAGTGGTCCTCATACAGTGGAACCTGGGACATGTAATGGGGGTACCATAGTGTAAAGACAGTATAACCAGCACCCACACCCACACCCCACATTGGATATTTTACTCATTAAAACTCATGATAATACTCTGACATACCCACAATCACACATTGACCAGGACTGCAATACAACCCCTAGTCTATCTCATCAGTGCTACTACAGGGATATGCATCTATTGCACATGTTACAGGGATAGTAGGGTGATGGTTTGTCATGGCTCTCCTACTGTCACCAACATCACTATCCCTTATACTGCATGGCAAGGTGTATTGTATTTGGAGAATGTGGCCTCAGAATGCTGTATCCTACAAATATACACACTTGCACACATACATTTGCCAGGACTCAGGGGGTAACCCATGCCTATCTACCCATTTGTACAACAGCGTTGTGCTGGTACTGCAAGCTCCAGGTAGCCCATAGGGTGAAGAGTGTAACACAGTACACTTAATGTGCATTACAGCAGCAGCCATTTCTAACTATGGCAATTGGGGGTGTAGTGGGAGAAGGCCCTCAGGGCATTATCAACTACAAGTTTACAAACACACAGACACTGTTATTCTCAGTAATGCACACTGACACATTTGTCAGTACTGGGGCCCATAGGTGCAGGTGTTCCTAGGTGTGTACCAGGATATTGTCCATGGAGATATGAGAAGAGTAGGGAATGTGGGTACAGTGGTATCATGCCACCTGCCATTTGTCAGCAGACCATCTATCAACTGATGCCACATGAGTGATCCTCAGGGTGAGAGTTAAATGCAACATCCAACCATCTGGTTGCCTCTTGCAGAGGGCCAGTGAGGTGCTACAATTGACATGTATGCAACATATATTACATAACATGGCCAGTGTCTGTGTTGGAGACCTGTACCCAAGCATGTTCTGTTGACTGTGGTGGTGTAGTTGAGGTATCCATGGCATGTGGTGCATACAGGGTGGGGTTTCCTAGCTGTGGCATTCATAACACAGCTGGGCAGACATGTCAGTGTTAGTCAAACACAGATTGCCTGTAATCAGTCAAGATGGATACCTGACATCTGCACACCTGTACAGAGGACAGACAGACATCAGCTAGCCAAAATGTTATGCATTAGGATAAATGTTTTGACAGATAGACGTCTGACACTGATAGGTATGCAATTACTACATGATAGCAGCCCTCAATGAGATGTCCTATACACATAGTAGTCTACAGTTAATATCCACATATTAGATCAATATCCAGTACCAAATACTTAATAACGTGTTTATATCACGTTATCGAAAGATGAAACTAGCAAACACTATTTCATCGGCCCCAAAACATCTAAACATGAAAATATCGAACATTCAGAACAGCAAATTTTTTCCCATGGAAAAGAATTGCTGCTCCGAAACACATACACACAACACAAGCACATCAAACAAACAGCAACCACACACATACACTTAAATTCCTACATCTAACGCTACACTAAACTAAACATACACTACTATCTACCCACTTACCTTAACCCAAACCCTAACCCTAAGGTCCATCACTATCGCACACTCACCTAACCTGCGCCCTAACCCTAACTCACTTAAACTGCCCCTAACCCTAAAGTCTATCACTATCGCACACATGCCTAAACTGCGCCCTAACCCTAACTCACTTAACCCGCCCCTAACCCTAACGTACAAACAATCGCACACTTACCTGAACCCAACCCGTAACTTTCCACCACAGTGCTAAGAATAGCGAAGCCACAGAAACGGCCAACCAAATTCTTTCCCAAGGAAAGAATTCGCTGTTCTGCAGCTTTGCTAATCTTAGCGTTCGCTGAATAGTGTTCGATATCAGAACATTCGAAGTTTTAATACTTCGATGTTCTGATAAAGACCCCTTAATAACACACAGCTCACACACCAAGAACACAATAGTCAGTACTCAGAGTTCATCTTTGCATGCAGGGGTGTTTGGTTCCAGTACTACAATCTGCAATCTACTCTTACTGTTAACAGTAGTAATGTAGTAATACACTGCATGCCAGTGTGACTGCATATAACCTGGGATACTACCCATGTATGAAACACATTCAAATGGAAAATATTGTTGTACAAGCCATATATACTCAGGTGTCCCAGACAGTAGATTCACACCCCTTGCTACTGTAATGACAGCACAAAGAAGCACGTTATGTACATGGAATTAAATACACTTATTAAAGATGCCATTACCCTACTATTTCAGCAGACAAGAATGTGATCACTCATTACCAGGGCTGAGCCATGCTTAACAGGTTTCAGCATTGCTTAAATGTAAATTCTAAGCAGATTTGCACAGTGGTAAGCTTACATGGTAGAAGCGCCTTTTCATTTAACCATACATTAGCAGCACTTACCGTCAAGCAAACCCACTTAAAGCTGCCTAAACCACTCCGTATTCACCAGTCCTTTTTCTGCCTAGCAACAAATTAAACAGACTTTGCAGGTATTGAACCCAGGACACTATACACTATAGTCACAGCAGTTAACCACTAAGCCACCACAGCTGTGAAAACATTTGCTGTTTTTTTTCCAATATATCTATCAGTAAACATACTGAATAGTAGTGAACAAATGTTTTGACTTCTACAATTGCGTAACACTTGTAAGTAAAAATAGTGTTGAATTAGTATGTTGGTATATCTATATAAACACATAGATAAATGTGATAAGATATGTCTGGGAAGGTATATATAACACTCATGTTTACACATACGGAGATATATATATATATATATATATATATATATATATATATATATATATATATATATACATATATATATATATATATATATATACACATACATATATAGATATATGTATACATGTGCATATACATATATATTTACATATGTATTTATATACATCTGCATATTGCGTCATATATATAGTCATATATAGATCTATCTCTCTCTCTCTCTCTCTCTCTATATATATATATATATATATATATATATATATATATATATATATGTGTGTGTGTGTGTGTGTGTGTGTGTGTGTGTGTGTGTGTGTATGTGTGTGTGTATATATATATATATATATATATATATATATATATATATATATATATATATATATATATATATATGTATATGGGATCCTGACACTAGCATATGTCCGAATCACAAAACATCGAACACACATACATGAAAGTGCTTAACATCGACAAGCGCTTCTGTGTTTGTGTGCCTGTTCGTAGATTGGATTATAGTGCGGGTAAGGGAAAATTCCCTTTTCCCCACTGAAGTGCGATCTTGGAGTGAAAATAATAAAGTAAGGGGGTGTGGGGGGGCACAGCACCCCACGTGGAGGGTGCAGGGGGGAAGCCCCCCTGAAGAAACATAGATTTTTTTTTGAACTACACATACACAGAAGCGCTTTTTGATGTTAAGTGCTTTCATGTATGTGTGTTCAATGTTTTGTGATTCAGACATATGCTAGTCAAGCATGTATCCTAGACCCATATATATATATATATATATATATGTATATAATATATGCATATATATATATATATATATATATATATATATATATATATATATATATATATATATACACACACACACACACACACACACACACACACACACACACACACACACACACACACACACACACTACTCAAAAACAAACCAGCACAGTATAATCAAAAGTCAAACTGAAAGAAAAACTCTGAAGTCCAGAAATAGATGCTTTTCTATATCACCGAGCAGGTTTGGTGTTTTTGATAGTATTTATATGAGTGCTGGTGCTTTTCTATATCATTAGAAGATGACAGGTAATTTTATAAGCCGAGCTACATTTTTGATCATGGCAGTTTGAAGGAGAACAATTTACTTAAAGCGATTGTGTGCTAAACAGATGTGCTTGTTCCTGAAGTCTACGATGTGAAACTAGGTGAAATGCCTTTCTGTGTTATTACAGGAATAACCCCCCACCATAGTAAAGAAGAAATTTCAGTTGGTGATTTGTAACGAGATAACTGAAGGGTTTTAGCAGACCAGTCGGGTCTGTAAATGTTTAAGGCCTTGAAAGGTGATGTGTAATGAGATAACTGAAGGGTTTTAGCAGACCAGTTGGGTCTGTAAATGTTTAAGGCCTTGAAAGGTGAGTCGGTTTATTTAAATACTAGTCGAGGTATTATATCAACAGATAAACAACAAAGGAAGAGCTCTTCAGGTTCTCTGAGTAGTGGCATTATCTCGAGCTCATAGACCAGTCGGGTTTGTTGGATCTCTAAGGACTGATATACAAGGTGACATTTATTACATTTTCTTATTATGGTGGAGGATGATAGTTGACTAGTAAGTCAACTGTTTATACCGTAGGCGTTTATTACAACAATCCTGGGACATTCTAGTGCCTTGGGTGTCTGGTGTGAATTTAAAGAACTTTTATTGACATCGGAAGATTAACGACAAGTTCTTTAGCAACACAGTAAAAAGCCGGTATAGTAAGACTTTTCCGGCCAAGGAAGAGACTGTTTTTCGCAATTTGAATTATTCAAGTTGCATGGAACTTTATGGCATGTACAGAATGTTTGAATATGGACTTTAATGGACAATTAAAATACTGCATTGGTTTGTGCTTTTGATATATATTTGAATTTGATCTCAGAAGTGTGTTTTTTTTCACTAAGGTTTCAGTTTTTGAAGGGGTATGGCTATGAAATTCTGAAACAGGCCTATACCAATGGTCAAAATGTATAGGGATTTTTTTCACAAGTCAGAGTTCTGTAGGAGTTTATATTAACATAGTATTTAAGATTCAGAATTACACTTAAATACATCTTTAATAAAGATATATTCCTACATGATATGAATTTTACACACCAGCTGAACAGATAGTTTAGAGAGCAAGACAGTTTCATTTTTACTTGACCTTGGGATAAATTTTTTTTTATAAATTATTGTGTATAATTCAGAAAGTTAAGTAAGTCATACAGAGGTAAGACCAGAAATAGAAACTTAAACAACTTTAATTAGGCATATACTTTAAATGGCAGAAACTCAAAATTTGAAACAATTTTTAGACAGGCTAGCCACAGATGTGGATGATTTATCATCATTTAGTATGGAAGGGATTGCCCTCCCCAATGAAGTTAGTTCTAAAAATACTGAATTGGAGCAACAGTTTGTGGAATTAGTTAACAGTACTAAAAAGGTAAGGTCCAATGTCTGGCACTGTAAACTTTTGAAAGCATATTTAAAAGCTGAGATAGCCCCTAGGGGTTTGAGAATATATGTGGAACCAGGGGTTGGGACAGATAATCAGGAATTTATGAATAAATGGCGTCAGATACAACAACTGGCATCAAAAATGTTCATTAAGCTTTTAGTATAGTATTATGAACAACTACAGTTGCTGTTGTCTTCTAAGCTTAATGAATGCTATGAAAAAAACTGTTGGCCATGCAATGGAAACAAGTTATTTGGACAAATGTGCCAACTATGTGAAAGAAATAAACAGACATGAAAAAGAGTTACAGGAAAGAAAAACTAAAAAATATCAAAGAGATCTTAATGATTATAAAAATCAAACTACATATTCATGCTAAAACTGTTTACTGCACTTGCTAGTTTAAGTTTTGCCTAAAAGTTAAACTACAGGCTAATACATTCAAGTGTACTAGCTTTTGATAGCATTTAGTTGAAAATCATAGCATTTATTGTGTTTTCTGCTTTTCTGTAAAAAAACTTGAAAAAAACAAAAAAAAAATCCTTGTTTTCCATACTTTCCTAACTAGTGTTCCAGAGACCAGATTTTGCTGATCCCTGGGCTTTGTCTTGGTTCCTGTGTTTCTCCATTTTCCTTGTTTGGTCAGGGGGAAGTTTCTTTACTCACCAGTGAGAGTGGGGAGTACTGAGCTGCATGTTTGTCCTTAGAGGAATGGTTTAAGGCAGTAACTTGTAGTCTATTGGCCATTTTGGGTCATTTCCTGTCTTTTCCAGCCCCCTGCTATAAAGCGCGTTTTAGCGCTTTACATGAATTAGCGATTTAGGGCGGAGTTGCCACTGTTGCACACTAGGGCAGCGCCAGTTAAGCAGGTTTAAACTATTCGGGCTACCTAAAGTCCACTCTTCAAATTTTCCCTTAAAACTACCTTCCTCGAACTATACTACTGATCTAATCAGCGTATCCTATAACTAAAAAGATCATCTCTACTTGACTCCAAGTAGACTATTCTCTATCTGTTAAACCTAGCACTTGCTCCTACAGTACTTATTACCTTGATACGGCACTCTTATAGATAGCACCCCAAAAAGGCAAACCCCCATTTCTCGGTCACCCACGTCCCCCGGAATCTCTTTTAAAGTTTTTTTGTCTAGTCCTTCTAGCATGTCGAGGGATCAGTTGCTAGTGTCCTCTCCTGCTCAGCTGGTGAACCTGGGAATATTGAGGCAATGTTACAATTGCCTCATGTACACAGACAACCCTCTCCTCCTCCCACAAAACACAAATCCATGCGAGATGCAACTATACGGCCAAACTGGAGGCTGAGCTCTCTCAACATAGGACTGGCAAGACCAGTCAGGAGGAGAAGGTTACCACACACACTATAGACCCAGTCTCACATAGTACCATCACAACCTCAAATCATGCACATAAACACACAAAGACATACTGGAGGCTCTGATCAAAATCTACCAAAACAGCAGAGGCCACCAAAGCAGACACCCAAACAACCACCACCTCAGAACACAACACCTGCAACACATAGACCTCACAGTCAGAGTGTCAAACAGTCACAGCCCTTAAGGCCAAACACAATGCCAGACACACTAGTCATTGGTGACTCCATAGTCAGACACACTGACGTCCCGCTCACCAGACTGAGTAAGGAGAAGGTCACAGTAAGCTGCCTGTCTGGCGCTAGAATCCACCACATAACGCAAGCACTCAGGTCTCTCAACAGCAGGTACAAATACAACTCAGTCATTGTCCACGCTGGTGTAAACGACCTGAGACGTACCTCCTTGGACTACATGAAAAGAGACATTGAGGAGCTCTCTGATTATGTAGCCCAGGCAGGTATGACCCTGACCTTGAGCAGTATCCTACCTTCACCAAGAATGATGCCACAATACAGAGATAAGATGATCAGCTTTAACAATTGGCTTAAACTCTGGTGTCATTCAAAGGGGATCCAATGTCTGTCTGCCTGGGATGACATGCTGGACAAGCCACGCTGCTTCACAAGGGATGGCTTGCACCTGTCACCCATGGGATTCCGGATATTGGCAAAGGCTCTTGCCACCCTCATAGTGCCTTTTTTAGGCAAGGCTCAAATTCTAAACCTACCACCCTAGAACACAAAAAAGAAAAAAAACTAAGGGTAATGCTGCTCAATGCCAGAAGTCTAAATCTCAAAATGCACGCACTCGAGGCCCTTCTCAGTATGGAGAACATCGATGTCTGTGCTGTGACAGAAACCTGGTTCAAGGCTCCTGAGAGCACCCCAGCACTATCAGGTTTTACCTCATATCATGCGTCGCCCCAAAATCCGGACAATACCATGAATGGAGGGGGTATCCATATTCATCAATGACACCCATACCTCAAGACTGGTGGCAACGACGATGCATCGGAGACCATCCAGGTGCAATTAACCATAGGCAAGACTGCTCTGCAAATTGTAGCATGTTACAGGCCACCCTCACAAACTCAGGAACCTCACATGGCCTTCCTGAAAACACTAGAAGGGATAAATGTATCACCAAACACCATCATACTAGGTGACTTCAATTACCCTAATATAGACTGGGAACACTACTCAAGCCCGAACACCCTAGCCCAAAAGTTCCTGGAATTCATAAACTCAAATGCCATGGAACAACTAGTCACCATCCCCACAAGAGGAGAAAACATACTTGATCTCATCATCACGAACATGGGAGCACAATGTTCAACACCGGAAGTATACCCCTCACTGGTGAGATCAGATCACAAACTAATCTCGCTGGAGGTCCTCATCCCACCCCACCTGAAATAAAAAATACCACAGTAAAGAACTACATGAAATCCAACCTCACACTTCTAAAGACTAGTGTGGTCTCCTTTAAGGCCCACGAGCTGGCGGAAAACAGTACTCAAGCCGCTGAATCACTTACAAATGCCTTCTACCAGCACCTGCAGGACTGCATGGATAAGGCAATCCCAAGCAAAACAAAGACTCTTTGTACCAAAGGCAAGCGTCCAGTCTGGTGGACCCCAGCCATAAACAAACTCTACAACAAAAGGAGGAAGCTACTACAAGATAGAGCAAAATCCTTAAAAGGTAAGACACCCTTGATCACTATAAGTAAAAACTAAGAGCTCTCATAAAATCATCCAAAGCAAATTTTGAGAGAAAAATAGCTAAAGACTCAAAAGACAATCATAAGGCCTTCTTTAGCTATGTTAGAAACCTGGGAGGAAACTCCCAGATATGCTCAGAACTAGTTCAAAATGATGTGAAGATTACTGATCCTACAGACATTGCCAACATACTGGCTGACAGGTTCAGTGCAAACTTCTCCCCCAAAAGGAGAGATATCTATACCAAGCGATTGCAGCCCCCGAAACATCTCCAATGCCCAAGTGAGAACTGCTCTCTCCAAAGCAAAAAACACAGCATCCATGGGACCTGATGGTGTCCACGGCTGTGTGCTCCACGAACTCAGCGAGGAATTAAACCCACAGCTAGGACAGCTGTTTAATCATAGTCTTACCTCTGGATACGTACCCAGGGAGTGGCGCACTGCAACTGTGGTCCCACTTCACAAAGGCGGTGCCTCCACCGACCCTGGAAATTACCGGCCCATTAGCTTGACAAGCCTTATCTGCAAAGCCATGGAGAGGATCATAATGGACCTCATAAATAAAGACATAGAGAATTTGCAGACTTTGGATCCATCCCAGTTTGGCTTTGTCAAAGGCAGATCATGCCTTCTAAACTTGGTTGACTTTTTGAAACAGTCACCAAAGCCATTGATGAGGGAAAGGCAGTCCATACAGCCTACCTCGATCTGGTGAAGGCCTTCGATACAATACCCCACTCGGGTATCATTGAAAAACTCATCAGCTTAAATGTTAACCCATACATCACAAGATGGGTTGCAAACTGGCTGAGTGACAGAACCCACAGGGTCAGAGTTGCTGGCACCATGTCAGACTCAAAGCCTGTCACAAGTGGTGTACCACAGGGCTCAGTCCTGGGCCCACTCTTGTTTGGCATCTACTTTTCTGAAGTACAAGCAAACACAGGAGGGTTATGGCTGACAAAGTTTGCAGATGACTGCAAACTGGGCCATAGTAGAAAACACATCTGACACAGATATCCTTCAGAAGGGTCTCACAGAAACAGATAACTGGTGCCAGAGCCATGGCCTAAAGTTAAATGCCAAAAAATGCATAGTCATACCCTTCGGGAAAAACAAGGTTACCCCTAGCTACCAAATAGGTGGCAATCCACTGAGCACAGAAGAAGTTATCAGGGACCTGGGGACCCAGGTTGATAGTAGTCTGTCATTCGACACCCATGTAGCTAAAGTAGTTAGGAAGACCTTCTACATTGCCCACCTTATCATGAAGGGATTCTCATCTAGATCAAGGGAGGTCATAGTATCCCTATACTCATCACTCATCAGACCAATGATTGAGTACAATGCCCCATTCGGAATGTATCTGACCTGACACTTGCAGCAGCTGGAGAGGCCAAAAAAGTTCCTCACCAAAAGGATAAAGGGTCTCAAACATCTGTCCTATGCTGCCCGACTGAAAGAACTCCAGCTCTATTCAGTCGCTTACCGCTTGCTCAGAGGTGACCTTTGCCTAACATACAAGGCCATGTCAAACCCAGATTTGATGAATATGCTTCACCTCAAAAAATCTAGATCCGTCAGAGCCACAAGGGCGGGAGACTTAAACCTCGAACGACTATTAATAGGACGTGCTGGAGGGATAGATTCATCACCCAAAGACTCTCTATGCTGTGGAACAAAATCCCGGTATATGTGAGGCAGAGCACCTCGCTGGCCTTGTTCAAGAGAAATCTTGACCAATGGATGGGAGATCGCAGATATACCCCAGGGATTACCTCAGTGTCACTGCTCGACAGAGGCACAGCAAAATAATGGGTATAGTTCCCCATACTAAAGGGGTGGCGTAAGCCACAAAACTATGGGCTAGGCTTGTAAATGCCCTCGGGCAGATAGCCTAGTATGAACCTATGAACCTATGAACCTATGGAAGAAAATCAAGAGAACAGTTAGGTTCACAGATAGTCAAACAAAGTAGCAATAGACCAAAAAGAAAGAGAGCCAGATCCATACTAAGAAAAAAATAGACTTTTCCAGCAATTCTGAGCTGTCATCAGGGTATTCAAATACAGATACTGAAAATGAAGGACTGGAACCCCAAGTAGTGATTTCTCCCATACCCAAGAGATCCAGGGGCCCTTTAGGAGGGGAGGCAGAAAACACAGGCATAGAAGGGATGGAAAAAAATATTCAATGAGATAATGGCAACATATTTGATAGCTTTAAGGTTCCTACTCAATGTAGGGAAGTTGAAAACCAGTTAGTGGTCAACCTAACTGATTATCACTTTACTGAGTTGGAAATGAAGGTCTTGAATAAAGGTTTGGGATATGTACCTACTACTTATGTGTCACACTTTGATGTGGTTCAGGATTTAAAAACTTTTTGTAGAAGTTGAATTTAAAATATTTTTTGCACATAGACCCCCAGACATGCTCCATAGTGAAGTTGAAAGTATTAGATTTAAGAAATCCAACTTTCAACCACCATTTCATGGGGTGGTTAAAGTATTTGAACAACAGATATTACATGAGTTACAAATAAATCAAAATGAGGTGTTCAAGCAAGATATGTATAATTTGACTAAAGGGGAAAAAAATAGCCCTTAAGGATTTACAACAAAATAATGATCTCATTATAACAAGAGCAGATAAAGGGGGTGCCACAGTAGTGTGAAGTAGAACTGATTATAACAAAGAAGTGGAGAAACATCTTAGTGATGCCACATCTTACTGCAGTCTTCCAAGGGACCCCACAAGAGGAATTAAAGAACAGATAGATGAAGTATTTAAACATGCAGTTAGTGGTAGGGTCATCACAGAGGCTTTGTTAGTACAATTGATGGTTGATGATCCTAGCTCTCAGTATTTTTACCTAATATTCAAAATCCATAAGCAAGTGAATCCACCCCCAGGGCGCCCAACAGAGGCTGGATGTGGTTCTTTGATAGAATCATTGTTTGAATACTTGGAATGTAAGTTGAAACCTTTGCTGGACAATGTTACAGCTCGTATAAAAGATACAAACCAATTTCTGTTGTTGATGAATGATCTACAGATCTCCAAAGGTACATATATGGGCACACTTGATGTGCATGCCCTATATACCAGCATCCCTCATGAAGCAGGTATAAGAGCTGTCAAATATTGGATGGAGATGTCTGGCAGATATGATGAGGTGGAGTTGGAATTTCTGTTAACTTTATTAAAATTAGTTTTGGAGCTTAATTCCTTTACATATAACAAGGGATGGTATTTACAGATTAAGGGCACAGCGATGGGTGCAATGTTTGCATCCATATATGCTGACCTTTTTATGAGTTTTTGGAATGTGAAATAATATATAGTAGCAGAAATATGTTTATGAATAATCTAAAAATGTGGCATAGATATCTGGATGACTGCTGGGTCATTTGGACAGGGGATATTTCAAAGTGGCATGAATTTGTGCAATATTTAAATTCCAACTAATATGGTATACATTTTAGTGGCAACATTGATTTACATTCAGTTACGGGTACAGGCAAAACAGCTAAAAACTAGATTATTTGCCACAGGATATGACCATAAAAAGGTGGATGAAGCACTAAAGAAAGCAGGGGTCCAGTCCAAGAGTCAGTTATTGCAGGATAAAGTACAAACTAATACTACAGAAGATCATATTAGGTTTATCACAAAGTATGGGTCCGATACTTTTAAGATTAGACAAATCATAGAAAAACATTGGCATATACTTAAATCAGATCCATATTTTGACACTCTGTTAGGAAAGTATTGTAGTTCTGGTTTCAGAAGAGGTAGAAATATAGGTGAACATTTGTCAGGTTTTAAAAAGGGATATGTTAAGCAAGATAAAATAAACTCATGGCAGTAGGGAGTACCTATTACGGGCATTGTATATACTGTAAACGTATATCTAAGACCAAATCATTTACTTCTATTAAAAATATTGTTCTGTTATTTTCTTTCATGTGGAATTGGTGTATTTGTGACACATAGTTAACTGTTGCTTTAAGTGAATGTGTATAAAAGGAGGGGGAGGGCACTCCCAAACACATGCACTGATGACGCTAAGGCGAAACTTAGTTTGCTGGTGAGATGACTTGACCTGTTAGCCATTAAAGTTATCTAAGCATCTATTTCTGGACTTCAGAAATTTTCTTTCAGTTTGACTTTTGATTATACTGTGCTGGTTTGTTTTTGCGTAGTGTATTTTGCTGGTAAACCGGGCACTATATCACCGAGCACCAAGTTTGGTGTTTTTGATATATATATATATATATATATATATATATATATATATATATATATATATATATATATATATATATATATATATATATATATATATTTGTGTGTGTAATATATATATATATATATATATATATATATATATATATATATATATATATATATATATATATATATCTATCTATCTATATATATATATATATATATATATATATATAGAGGGTGTATATTACATTGTTGAAGTTTTACAACTTCGAATCACTAGATCAAAGTTGCAAAACATCGAACAATGTAAAAAAAAAAAACAAAGGAAAGTAAACTAAAAGGGTTTAAGCAGGGGGGCAAGCTCCCCTGCACCCCACACCCCCTGCTACTTCAATATACCAACTCTGAGATCACGCTACAGCATAGGAAAGGGAAATCTTCCATTTCCGCACCATACTCCGTTAAAGTGCAATCTCGGAGTTGGTATATTTAAGTAGCAGGGGGTGTGCGGGTGCAGGAGGGCTTGCCGCCCTGCTTAAAGCAGTTACTTTTTTTTTTTTATTTAATTAGATTTTCAAAATTTCAGTACTTTGATCATATGGTGTTGTCTATACGGTGTTCGAAGTTCTGAAACTTTGAGAATCTAATATAGACCCATATATATATATATATATATATATATATATATATATATATATATATATATATATATATATATATATATATATATATATATATATATATATATATATATATATATATATATATATATATATATATATATATATATATATATATATTATATAATATACACACACACACATATATGTATAACATATGTCCATAATATGTAGTGGAGTCATACCTCAGCACCAATAGTCACAACCTCTTAGTGCAAGGGGATGTCATGTAAGTATTGCAGGTATAAATGTAGAATGTTGCTACAGTAACAGGGGTTGTCTTAACAGAAATGTTGTGTGGGAAGTCACATCTGATACTGACATGTACGCCATCAGTTACTGACAGACATCATAAGATCATCATACTGCAGTACCACACAAATCACATTAATAATCCTGTGGAATACAGCAGAGACATGACCAATAAATGTGGACAGTCTGACATACTCTGGTCAGTCCAGCGGTATACACAGAGCTTCTTACTGCAAGATGTGTGGACCAAGCCTAACAAAGTGGATGTTTATAGCCATGTAAATGGGAATATCATGAAAATACTGAAATAGATAACCTCACACAGTTTATGCATTCACACACTCCTGTCTGTCCTGACATATATTAACCAGAGGAGCAGAGGTCACAAGCCCACATACTATCCACTAGTTAGTGAGATACATCTGTACAGCACCCCACTGCTTTGTCAGAAATACATAACAGTTATGGAGGCCCGGCAACAGTACATCTGACAAATATTTGGACATAACATCACACTAGGTAACTACACTGAGCTGCTGGGAATGTCACAGAGCACTGTGCAAACTACAGGCAGACTGCCGCAACACGCCTATGTTTCTTATGGGGGAATAAACATGTACTTTCAAATATAGCAGGCACTACAGGCATGTAACAGCACGGAGTAACAGACACCAGTGTGAAAGTGCATACACACAACCACTCTGAGCACAGCCACAGTCACATATGGTAAGCCTAATTAATATTACAGTATATGGACTGTGTAAACAACACCATCCTCATATGTGCCACTCACCTTACATATACTGGGCCAATGCACAGTGTAGTCTGATGCCTGACTGTGGTATGGGACATGTGTCGGTCTAGCCCTACAAACATGTACGCCGCTAGGGTACCATACACTAAAGCGGCATGCTACATCACATAAAACAGGACCAAGAAAAATGACATCTACCACAGTCTGTACACAGGCCAAGTTACATATTCACAATACATACCCTGTCAACAATCACCATAAGTACACAGACCTCACTACTGTACACACTACAACAGAATGTCCAGGTTTTGTCCTCAAATATAAGGCCTACTATACATAACATGTCTAGCAGTGTGATATCTCACTGGCTTGTTATCAGATATGATGTCAGTAAATAATGATGTACTGTACATATGAACCTCTTAATGCATGACATATGGACAAAGGGTGACAGACTTGGGGTTGGAGGCACAAACACAGGGCCAATATTGACATCTTGCTGTGATAAACTCAGACATGTTCTGGTGTAACAGGGTTTGTTGTGACATATGTCTTCTGAGGGATATGAAGTCAGTAACTTACATGGATGTCACCATGTACTGACTGCAATCATCAGAGTATGCTATGGCATTTATAAAGAAAGAAAATGTGTGAGTAACACAACACATGTAAGACTCCAAACTGTGGCCAGTCTGCAGATAGCCCTACAGGTGAGAGTTTCCTCAACCACAATAAACTGTTATGCCAGATTTACATCATGTAGAACAGCCATATCCACACAAACCCTGTTAAACCAACATTACTTCAAATGTTGAAGAGCAATACTTACATTCTGTCCCCATGTCTGGAACATTCCCCTCCTGTTTGTTGGCCTATCTCCACAGTGTATGTTGTAAGAGGTATTTCCAACTATCTGTTTGTCAAACACCCACATGAAGTCCTGCTCACAGTGAAGGAAAAGGGCCAACACCCACATGAAGTGCTTAGTTATAGGAGTGTGTTTCCATGCAATTGGCTATAGGAATGATAACACAGCTGTTCCACATTTAGCAAGTGGGGGACTGCAATTCATACACAGGCCATCAGCTGATCATGAGCATCGCTGCTCCCTAAGCAAAGCAGATGTACTTTTCCACATCCACCAGAGAGGGAGTGAGAGAGAGAGAGAGAGAGACAGAGACAAAGTAAGAAAGGAAGTGAGTAGAAGAGTAAGAGCCAAGTGTATTTGTGTATGATCCATGGGTGAAGAGTGGTATCTGGGCATTATGATGGTTGCCTATATTGTGTATTAATCCAACTTTAAGCAGTTATGTTAGCCATTATAAACATTTTTCACCCTTGATAAATTCTATACAAGCCACCATAGATGGTACACAAGTGGTGGGTTGTTATCCTTGTGGCCACTGTTCTTTTTGTAAATTTGTATGTTCAACCAAGGAACTTTCAAGTACAAACACATCTAGGATTTTTTCTATCAGAGTGTTTGGTAATTGTAATAGTGATTGGGCTATTTATCTGTCTATCTGATCTTGCACAGCTTTTTATATAGGGCAAACTTCTAGACCACTAAAATTGCGTATTTCAAAACATATGAGTAGCATTAGAAATAAATATCTGGCTAATGCCTTATATAAACATACTATTATACATAAAACAATGATGTTTAAATTTATTATAACTGACAGATCAATGAAAAGTGGCTGGCATAATGTTTTAAATAAAAAAGAGAAGTCCTGGATAGTAAAATTGGGGGGATTGTTTCCACCTGGTCTTAATGAACATTTGTAATAATTGTTTAATGAAATATAATTATCTCAATATGTGATGGTATATAAGAAGGGGAATGTACTGATGTGTATTACACTGAAAAAGGCCTGTGGGCCGAAACTGGTCTGTTTTTGTACATTAAAATCAGATATTTGCTCCAGCTGAGTGCTGGCTGTTTTTGTTGTTATTAATCCATACTGTCGCATGGTAATTGCACATGGCTGTACAAATTTATGGCTGAGGATTGTGTACAACAATCTCTACAGTGTTTGGAAAATGTGGGCCTTGTAATGTGGACAATGGGTGCTGGCTGTTTTTGTTGTTTTTGACTTTGCTGTTTGAGCCTGTGCACCTGCCGTCCTTGCAGAGGTTCTGGTTTGGGGATTTCCTTTGTTGCAGTCTGCTGGTGGCGTTTGCTGGAGCAGCTACTTCTTATCCAGTTGGGGCTCTCTTTCCAGTCATTTTTGGATCTATTTTACCAACATTCATTTATTTCTTGGAATATTTATAATAAGGAATGGAATAGTTTGAATATTGGTAAACTTTCATGGGTTTTGTGAGTGTCATTTACAGTGGAGGCACCATTTTCCAATGCTTCATCATGGAAATGAGTCATTTTTACAGTGGACAGAAGTAAGGTACCTATTCTGGGATCTGGAACATTTATTTTTTACTTGGCAAGTGCTGGGGAATTTTGGCTATACATCATTCGAGTCTATGAGGATTTTTTGACTGTTTGAACTGTCTGGGTTTGTTGCGGATGCCATTTTCGTATATGTGTATCTGTTTTAAAAGGACAAGTTTGGAGTTAACTTATTTTCTTTGAAATATGTTTATTACTGTGGTGTTTTACACTACATAAGAGTTGTTGGGTTTTTACGCTGTATGTAAGTTGTTTTTTCTTTTTTAAAACAACACAATTTATATGATGTTCGAATATTTTTCACTATGTGGATGTATGTTCACAGTGGTTGAACACAATATTAAGAAAGTGTACAATTATGTTTTTTTCTTGTAAAAGAAGGCTTCCTGTTAGTTTTTTTTCGTATTTAAAATGTTTCTCCTTATATAGGGGGAAGGTATGTGTTAAACATTGGTTCATGCCATAATAGAGGTGTTTTTGGAACATTGGGATCATGAATTGTGTTTTCGACTAAAGTGCTGAGCATATTGGGAAGGCCAGAAGAGATGAATATAGTCAGTTCTTCGGACGTTGTAAACAGGTTAATGGAAGAGGTGAATACCATCCTGTTAGCTTTAAATCAAAGCTCAACATTTTTTTTAAATATATGGACATGAACTTTAAATGTTTTTCTTTTTAAAAACTGATAAATGAATGCATTTAAAACTCGGGGAGATATTGGTTACACTTATGGAACTAATGTTTTGAAAATATGTACATCAATAATAACTGTTAAAATGTATGTTTAACACATGAAGATACAGGATAATATCATATTTATGCTTTGTTGTTTTAAATTAGAACTATATTAACATCAGTTATTGGTCTTTAGGACTTATATGTGGGCATAAACATAGTGAATTGTGAAAATTGCAAGCATGGATCTAACGGCTATTCTGAAGGGGCTGTCAGTAGATAAAGAAGACATCCAGGTTTTTGGGATGGGAAATATAAATGTGATGAACAGTTAGATAGCCAATAATTCAAACCAAACTTGTATGTCTTTTTTTGACCAGCTTATTAGACACATGAAAAATTTAAGATCTTTTGTATGGCATTTAAGACTTTTTGAGGCCTATTTAGATAAAGGAATTACTCCTAAGGGCCTTAGAGTTCGTATCAAACCCTTAGTCAAGCGAATGATGTGTTATTGTTATCTTGGGCAGAAATTCAACAAAAAACTACTTTATAGTTTGTAACGACATTACATGATTTCTATGAACAAAACATAGATTCATATATGCCAGAAGTTGCTCAAATATGTGAAAAAGGGAAATCCTTTGAAGGTTCTGTTATTTATAAAGAATGTTTCAATAAATTGAGAGAAGAATTACTTCTCTTTGAACAAAGTTTAAAAGAAAGAAAGATTGGCAAATTTAATAGAGACTCAAGGGGCTACCTATTGGGTAAGCCCTTTGAGTTTACTAGAAATGGTAACCAAGGCAAAAATGTTAGATTTGCTCAGAAGGAATTTAAGTCCACTGGGTATAAAAGAAAAAGAAATGTCTATTTTGAAAAACTCTGTGAGTGATACCTTAGAAGAAGACTCATCATGTACAGATATAGAGGTGGATAAACAGCAAACGCCACCAGCTACCAAAATGTCTTGTATGGGAATGCAAGACAATATGTTATTGAATTCTGACATGGCCCCTTTACCTTTAGGAAAAGAAGGAGGGGTGGTAGGAAACATAAGTCCAAAAATAGGTATCGATGAATCCCTGGAAGCCATGCTGAATTTCCTGAAACCCAAATAGTGTCTCCCAGTAATGTAATTAACATCTCTCCATAGGTTTTATCAGAATCTGAATATTTGTTGCTGAGCAAGGGCCTTAATTTCATCCCTGGGTTTTTTGTTCCTGAGGATGTCTTTGTGGAAGATCTATATGCTTTTTGCAGACTACTTAATTTAAAACTATATTTTCAGAATGGGGAATCTGTTAGTAAATATAGTGGATTTAAGTTTCATAAATCAACATTTATTCCACCTATGAATAAAAATGTAGAAATATTTCGGAAATGTGTACTTAAGGGCCTACATTTTGGGTATAATGCTCCACAACATGTTCCTCCTTCTAATTTATCTAATGAAGAATGGAATGCTTTGATACAGCTGAAAAATAACAAAAATATAGTTATTGTTCAAGCTGACAAAGGTGGAGCAACTGTGATTATGGATAAAACTTTATATGTCACTGAAGCTAATAGGCAGTTACAAGATAATAGATTCTATGTATGCATGTCTCAAGATCCCACTTCTGTTTTTAAAAAAGAAATTGATATATTTCTTGAGTCTGCTGTTAGTGAGGGGATTATTGATAAACGTACAATGTTTCATTTGAAGGTTAAAAATCCGTCGTCCCAATACTTTTACCTTCTCCCCAAAATACACAAACACATGCAGCAACCACCGGGTAGACCAGTTGTATCCGGTCAGGGTTCTTTGACTGAACCTTTGTCTGCTTATCTGACGGTTTATTTGAAGCCATTGTTAGCAGGAGTGAGAGCAAGGATAAAAGGCACTACTGAATTTTTGAATATTATTTCTGATGCCCAACTAGAATCTACTTGGTTATTATGTACTTTAGACATTACATCTTTATATACCAGTATTCCTCAAAGGGCTGGTTTGTGTGCCTTAGAGTATTGGCTAAGTAAAATGGCTTTATATAGCCCTGGTTTCAATACTTTCTTGTTATGCCTTATGGAGCATGTGTTATCCAAAAATTATTTTTTCTTCAATACCAAATGTTTTTTGCAACTGAGCAGTACAGCTATGGGATGCATCATTTGCACCCATGTATGCTGCCCCCTTTATGGGGTATTTGGAACAGATAATAATTTGTGATACAAATCATAATATTTTTCTTGTCGAGATAGATATCTGGCGTAGGTTTTTAGATGACTGCTGGATGGTATAGAAGTCAGATGTGGTATATTTATAGGAATTCGTTCAATATTTGAATAAAAATAAATGGGGTATTAGGTTTACAGCAAACTATGATAATACAGTCAATTATTTTTTAGATGTCAAAGTGTCCAAACAATCTGATGGCACTTTGTCTAGTACACTATATAGAAAACCCCATCATTCTAATACTCTACTGCACGCATCCAGTTGTCATCCTAAACATATAACAGCGAATATACCTAAATCACAGTTTATGAGAATACATAGGATTTGTTCCAATACTGAAGAATATATACATTTTGATAATAACCTTATAGGTTGTTTTGTTGAATGTGGTTATTCGTTAGCACAGGTTAGGCAGACAAGTAGGGAAGTACAATCATATTCTAGAAGAGAGTTTTTGAAATATAAAGACAGGGGCCCTTGCTCTAGCAACAAAATCAGATTCACTACCACTTATGGTAGAAACACTCATAGATTCTTGGATATGATACAACAACATTGGGACATTCTATTAACAGATTTAGTGGAGTTGTTAGGTCAGAGATGCTCTTTTTCTTTTAGAAGGGAGAAACCTTAAGTAGTTATTTTAGCCATTATAAACGTTTTTCACCCTTGACAAATTCTATACAAGCCACCATAGATAGTACACAAGTGGTGGGTTGTTATCCTTGTGGCCACTGTTCTTTTTGGAAATTTATATGTTCAACCAAGGAATTTTCATGTACAAACACATCTAGGATTTTTTCTATCAGAGTGTTTGGTAATTGTAATAGTGATTGGGCTATTTATCTGTCTATCTGATCTTGCACAACTTTTTATATCAGGCAAACTTCTAGACCACTAAAATTGAGTATTTCAAAACATATGAGTAGCATTAGAAATAAATATCTGGCTAATGCCTTATATAAACATACTATTATACATAAAACAGTGATGTTCAAATTTATTATTATTGACAGAGTGTTGGCACATAGATCGATGAAATGTGGCTGGCATAATGTTTTAAATAAAAAAGAGAAGTCTTGAATAGTACAATTGGGGGAAACGTTTCCACCTGGTCTTAATGAACATTTGTAATAATTGTTTAATGAGATATAATTATCTCAATATGTGATGGTTTATAAGAAGGGGAATGTACTTGATGTGTATTACATTGAAAAAGGCCTGTGGGCCAAAACCGGTCTGTTTTTGTACATTAAAATCAGATATTTGCTCCAGCTGAGTGCTGGCTGTTTTTGTTGTTATTAATCCATACTGTCACATGGTAATTGCACATGGCTGTACAAATTTATGGCTGAGGATTGTGTACAACAATCTCTACAGTGTTTGGAAAATGTGGGCCTTGTAATGTGGACAATGGGACATGTAGCTCCTCAATATAATGATGTAGCAAAGCCCACACTCCAATGGATCCTGTCATTACACAATCACCCACACAGGGCACTGATGACACACACACAAACTTACCAGTGTTGAGTTTCAAACCACTACCTGATATGTATTGGTATTACACTGTTATCCAGTTATTGCATGCACCACAGAGCTTACATGTTGGAGTGCTGTCCAAAAGCATCTTTGAAGGTGAGTGACATCAGCAACAGTGATAAAGGAGGGATAAGGGAAGTGTAGTACATGTGACTCTCCACAAAAGCAGGTCTCAAGAAAGACATACCCACACTCTCTCAGAAAATCATACACATTATCACAGATGGCAGGGTCAGGATTAGAACTCCTACCTAATTAGGTTGTTATATTACCGTACATGCCACAGAGCTTATCTGGCTGATATATGGCCAAAGGGTTATTTCAAGGTGACTGACATCAGCAGGTGTGCTACAGTAGGGCAATGGAAGGTGTAGTGACTGCGAATGGCTTCAAAATCATTCATATCCACACATGCATACACATACTCACACACACACACACACACACACACACACACACACACACACACACACACACACACACACACACACACACACACACACACACACACCTTGCCAGTACTGAGATGCATGGGTTGACTGCTTCACATGTGTGTAGTAGGTGATTGTGCCTGAAGGCTGTACAAGGCTAGGCAAGGGGAATACCTTGGCATCAGGTCACATGACAATGGTCTCCAGTGTGGCTCAAGGGTGTAGTCCCTGGATTTCCCCCCACAGGTGGGTATTGTATTCACCAACCACTCATCTGGGTTACTATTGTGGGTGGCCAGTGCTGTGCAATACTTGCCATGTATGTGATCTATATTCCATAACATGGACAGTGTCTGGGTTGTACACATGTCCCACATGCATGTTCTGTAACATGTGGAAGTGTACTTGAGATTTCTGGGGCATCCTGTGTGGACAGATTGTTATCTTCTGATGTGGCATTCCTGACCTCATTTGGTGAGACCTAGCTATGGAACTGAGGTCGGCCTTCCACCTACATTGACAGCATGATACAGGTATTCAGTGGAGTTAGTGGCATCTGTCCATACAGAGCATGTGTATAAGGCATGGTATTCCCTTTGTGGGTTACATTTGCAGACTCTACAGTTGTTGCAGGCTTCCAGTGGGGAACATAGCAAAAGGACCACTGTAAACATTTATTTGCCTATTGTAGGGATGGAACAGGGTGCCATGTCCTTTTACTTGCTGCATAACACACACTCAGTCAGAAGATGTTACACATCACAGTACTTTCTGATGTCAGTGGCAGTGTCATGCTCAACAGACATGTAGTCCACTGCAATCACATCGTGGTTACTATCTGTGGGCAATATACAGGGAACTACCAATATAGTGGTTGTTGCCTAGCCAAGTGGGTTTGTGTATGAGACATGGGTGGAGAGTGTTCTTTGAGTAATACAAGGGTTGCCTATATTGTTCACCAATCCATAATGTCACATGTAGGGCTATGGATTGTCTTCACCAGCCTGTCTGCTGTTTGACATCTGTTGCCCTTGTAAGGTGGACATTGTGACATATAGTAGGTCCTCAATATAATAATTTATCAAAACCCACCCCACAATGCATCCTGTCATTACACAATCACAGCAACCTCCACACAGGATAATGATGACAGACACACACACACATACACTTGCCAGTATTGGGATTTAAACCCCTGCCTAGCAATGTATTGTTCCTACAGTGTACCACATTTATCGCAAGTGCAATGGAGCTCATCGGATGGGTGTTGTCTGAAGGTACTTCTAAGGTGAGGAACATCACCAGCCCTTGTAAATACTGGCATTGGGTGATGTAGTGAGAGGAAGCTCCCAAAAATAAATTTACCCTAATCACATATTTACCAGAGGTGAGGTTCAAACCTCTATCTAACAATCTTTACAGACCATTATGTTGTGCATTTACCACATACATCACTGATCTGACATGGTTTAGGCTTCGCAACAAGTACTTGTAAGGTAGATGATGTCTGCAGGACTGCTAAATTCATGTTTTGAAATGTGTACTGGCTACAAATGGGGCCAACATTTTGAGGTACACACATAAACACTTGTTACAGACAAGATTCAAACCCATAGCTGGGTAGTTACTACTATTATATTGCTCCACATTTATGGCACACACTACAGAGATTACACAGAGAACCCTTGTCCAAAGGTGTATTTCAAGGTGACTGACATCAGCAGGCTTGCTAAAGTAAGGCAATGGGAGGTGTAGTGACTGTGAATGACCTCAAAATCATTAATCTCCACACACACAGAGCTTCACAGTTGCCATGTCTGTGATTAGAACTCCTACCTAGCTAATATGTTACACTACAGCATTATGCAGTTATCACACATGTCACAGAGTTTATCAGGTTAGCCCTTCTCCAAAGGTGTATTTCAAGGTGAAAGACATCAACAGGCTTGCTAAAGTAGGGCAATGGGAGGTGTAGTGACTGTGAATGGCCTCAAAAGCATTAATCTGTACACACACAGAATTTCACAGTTGCCATGTCTGGGAATAGAACTCCTACCTAACTAGTACATTATACTATTGCATTACACAGTTATCACATACACCACAGAGCTTATAGGACTGGCTGTTATCCAAAGGTATATTTCAAGGTGGATAACATCAGCATGAGTGCTAACATGGGCTATAGGAAGTGCAGTGTGTGTGAATGGGCCATAAACCATTCCTCTGGGAACACACACACACAACATTCAGTTACATACAACTTTACATTTGACAGGACTGGGTATACAAATGCTAGATGAATACTGATTTGTACTATCAAGTTACACAGTTATCACAAGCACTCCAGACACTAGAGGGCTGAGGACTACCAAAAGCAAATGTGTACAGTGCTTGACATTAGCACATCATGTAATATTGGCCAATTGGATGTGTGGTGGGTGGAACAGGCCTCATGATGGCATTCTCTTTGTCACTGTCTGCCTTTCTCTTCCCCACATCACTGTCTGTGTATGTTTGACCTATTGTGAGTATTTCTGTCCAATGTGTGTGCAAAGCATGAATGGTGTGCAATGTGGTGTGTGTGCACAGACATCTGCGACTGACAGATATGTATAGTCCACTGTTGTTGTCAGACATGGGCTTAATTTCTGTAAGCGTTGGAGTATGCCCAGTATAACTTTCTGTATTGAGTGTGTGAATGCTCCAGTGCAGGATTTTGTGTTCTGTAGATAGGTTGACAATATGGAGTCACAATGAGCAACAGATAGTGGGATACTGTAACTATTGCTGTCTGCGCTGCTTGTGTTACATGGTTGATGTTAGAAGAGATATTCAGATATGTACTGTTTTACACTGTGATGTATTATGTCATCAACTACCAACAGATATACTTATTTGCTCACAGTAATTTCAGGGAAATACAAGATGAATGAAGATGTATCCAATATTGTGGTCTGCAGCCTACATATTCTTGCACACTCATGCCATTCTGGAGGGGTAGCTGCAGACACTTGCTGATGGATCTGTGTAAATGGTCCAGCACCTTGATACTGTGGTGGCTGAGGATCCCCGGCTTGTGCATCTATCAATGTAACAGAATGGCCATATCCTGCTGTGGCCATAACTCACAGCTGTACAGATTTACCCAGGTTATGCAGAGGCAGGGCTCATATATCTGGTCAGTTCCCCTTCACATTGTAGTTTATGAGAGGGTTTGTAGCCACCCATTACTGGGTTTGCAGGTAGGGGTAGTATGGGCACACATCAGAGTTTCTGACTTCACACACTCCATGGCATCCATGCTGCCTCACCCCCACTCTGTTATTCTATTCTCTTCCTAACATTATGAAAGGGATATCTGGGAAGTATCCCTATAGTTGTTCTTCATCCCAGCATTATTTAAGGGTTGGTCCACAGTTCATGCAGTAAGACATGGTGGGCATGCTACTGGGAGTTGTCGACTTGGCCTTGCATTTCTGTTCTGTGGACTGTATTATGTTGTTATTTGGGACACCATGAGATAACATACATTGGCAGTACGGGTGAGGCACAGGGCTTTGACAGAAGACTGTAGGGTATTTGGTAGTGATGCAGGCCATCGTTAGCAGGCCAGTGCATTCTGCCACTCCTACAGTCACAGTCTGTGAGCCACTGGATTCCCCTGGGGTGACAGGGTAAGTGTGGGAAGTGTTAGTGGCAATAGTTCCTGTCCATATTAATCCATTGGTCTGGATGCTGGCAGGGTGCTGCTTACAGCTAGGGCCATACCTCTCAACTGTACAGATTTTCACAGAATGCCCAGCTTTTTGGCCTGTTCCTTCCTTTTTCCTGGCAAGTCACTGGAATGATGTCAGGATTGAAGTCAGTAAATAATAATGACATACATTTGAGTTTCAGACTTCATATCCTTCAGAAAATGTATATTAAAACAAATCCTGTTACTCTAGCAACTTTCTAAGTTTGTAAGAGCAATATTTAAAATATGTCTCTATTTGTACCCCCATTTTGTAAAGCTTTGTCCAGATTTTTTGCATTAACAGGTTGAGAGGTATGCTGGGAGCACAACTGCATAAGACACCTCTTCAGCATGCTGCATTCTGTGGCTATTCCCATACAGAAGTGAGGGCATGCTGTACTCATTCCCAACAGCAGGGATATGACCTGTGATAACTCTGTGGATGATGGCGGGGTGAGCTGAGTGCATGTGTGATACAGAGGCTTCTTGCAGCTGACTTACAAATATACATGTGACATTCCCCTTATGCTGCCTTGTGTAGGGACATAGGCATTTTCTCATTATTCATGACTTTGCCTTTTGTGGTCTGCCAGTGATTAGCCAGAATACATCAGTATTCCATACTACACAGACAACTAATGTGCTGCTAATCTGTATGTACAATTCCAAAGGTGTGTGCAGTTGACAGTTACATTTTATATACTCTGTCTAGGGTACTTCCACCTGTGTGCTGTGTGTATGCTTGGGCCCACATTCATGGCATGTCATCTTTCAGATGGTGACAGATATTGACATCTGAACAATGAGTATAGATGACTGCTGAATTGGGACTTGCTGGGATGCACTGTGGTTGGCACTGCAGTTATCAGAACATGGTCCTGTCATCAACAGTAGTGGCCATAGGCCACCGGAACACAACCTCCATGTCTACATGCTGACCACTTCCACACAATGTACAACACACAACAACCTAACACACAGAGCCCTGCATATTGTACACATGCAACAATCTGTCCTGTAAATTGGCCCAGCTCAGGTAATCTGTGCTCCACTGTTATTAACCCCACTTGTACATGTTGCTGCATTTCTACATAGGACTGGGGGGGGCACACCTGACAACTATAAACATTTGCTATGACTGTACTGGTATTTCAGGTACTCTGTTGGCTTCCATTTTGTTTTGTATTCTGACCTATCATGCAGACTAGAGGCATATCAGTAGAGTACAAATCTTAGGTTTTATTGACCTACATTTTAGTTTCAGACTTCATACCCTGCAAAACTAATATACAACTGCCTGGCCTGTTGTAGTCTGTCTGTGTAGGTCTGGAGGGGGGCTGGTATCCATTGCCATTAATTGAAGGCCTTAGCACAGCCTTTCTTTATGGTCATCTACACCTGTCCTGCTGGCTGAGGCTGTTGTTGGGTATGTGAACCTCATGACATGCATGTGTGTGTCCTATGGACACATATTTGGGCCACCACATGTACTGCAGTGGGATTTGTCAACTTGTCTAGTACTTCCTATTTTGTTGACACAAGTATTTGTTATGGATTCCATGCTGCCCATATAGGTGTCCATGATCTGCTGCCATCCCATTCAGCCACCCGATTCCCTTGCATGCTCACATACATACCATAGCTACGACTAACAGAAAATACTACTCCATTCAGCAATTAATAGAAAGAGTGAGTTACTTGTGTCTGTACCAGTAATGAGGATGGTGCTGGAGGGCTGACTATGTCGGATGCACATAGTACACTCCCTATACATGGTAAAGCACAGGTAATGTCATGTTTTGCATCTCTTTTACTGTATGTGTGAGTCAGAGTGAGGTGTCATTTCCTGGGTTCCTACCATGTCAGTGTATGTGCTATGCGTTGCCTCTTTGCCAAAGCCTGGGCATACCGGGCACACCTTCTTCTGCCTACATGGGCAGGCTCAGGTTGTTCCTCCTCCAAATCAGTCTGTGCCTGTGCTGGCCTTGGCAGTGGTGGGGGAGGGGGCTGTGTGGCCCTGCCCCATGCTGTTCCTGCTGCAGCTGTTTTTGCAGGATCATATTGTGTAGCATGGCATATACAATGAAAATTTGGGTACATGTAGCTGAAGAGTACTACAAGGCTCCACCAGATATGTCCAGGCACCAGAACCGTGACTCGAGCATCCCAAGCACACACTCTATTTTGATTCATGTTTGTGCATATGCCTCATTGTGTTCTTATTCAGGTGTGTGTGTATTTCTGATGGGTGTCATCAGCCATGGCTCCAGTGCATAACCAGCATCCCCCACTAGGTGGCCATATGGGATGTCCCCACTGGCAAATCTCTGCTACAACTGTGTCATATGCCAGATGTGGGAGTTGTGATAGCTTCCAGGGCTGCCAACACACACATTAATTATAATGCCCTGGACATCGCACATGACCTGGCAGTAGATGGAGGGGAAGCCCTTGCAGTTTATGTAGACCTTACCCCACTCACCGGGTGGTGCTTTGATGTGTATGTACATGCAGTCTATAGCACCCACTACCTCAGGATATTCTGCTATTTGGTGGAAGAGGTGCATAATGCTGGTCAACACCTCACGGGTGTTGGAGAAATATATTTGCTTACTGTCATGTTCTGACATGGCATGCAGAAACTGGTGGAGTACCCTGGATGCTGATGCCTGTGAGATCCCCATGATATCCCCAGTTGGCCTTTGGAAGTTACCTGTGGCTAGTATTCCTAAGCCTACACATACCTTGGTATCCACTGGTATGGGTTTCCCTCTGTTGGTTCTGTGTGTGAGGCGTGGCCGGCACAGCTTAACAATTTGCTGTAGGATGTACCTGTCCACCCTATAGCGCTCCACTATCTCCATCTCATGTAGCCCCTGGTAGGTTACCCTGGGTCTGTACACTCTTCTCCTTCTCTTCACTGTGGGTTGGTCATCAGCATTCTCATCCTCACCACCCTCAGCCTCTTCAACATGTTGATGTATGAGAGCAACAGCATCCCCTATCATTTTGTTAGTTTTGTCTGGTAATATTTCCCCATCTGTGTACACCAGTGGTGTAGAGTCTGTGGGAAAAACCAGAGTGAAAGGTGTTTGCATAGTTTATAGTAGTGTGCTGGGCTGGGCTGCTGCCTGTGTAATTTGCTGATTCTGATACCTTTCACCTGCTAGCTATTCTAGTTCTCCTTGATTGCCTTCCTACTGCTGTTTTCCCTTCCTATTGCCTTCCCTTTTAAGCCCCAAGTCACTCCACCCATACCCAGTGCTCAGATGTGAACAGAGCTGCTATTTCCTGTTTTTTTTTTCCAACCCAGTGCGCGCAGTGCAAACCCGTTTATGCAATATAAACACAGTTAGGCAGAAACTGGCTCTCCCTGGACACGAACAGACTCTGCATTTCTTGGTATAAGACAATACAGCCTTAGACACACACCCTGCCTTAGCTGTGCTTAGCTAAGTGGAAACACGGGCCACAGAGCTACACTCAGCTTACAGCAAACATGACACACACCCTTATGAGGTCATCTAGCTCTTAGGCTTATACCATGATCTTGCTGCACCTACACAGTTGGGTGCAAGCTAGCACTGAGGGAAAATCTGTGATTCAGTATCATTCCCCTCATTTGCATAGAACTGACTGATAATGCATGGTTACAAAACTGACACTCAGCCTTCTCCCTTAGCAACCAATATTCCATGGTCTTGTCTTATGCATGCCTTTTACTATAATGGAAAAATGCATAATCATCTTAAAATTTTTTTATTTTCGGGCTGATCATGTTTGGGCACCTCTGCGCTACGCTTAAACAACTGAATTTGGCAAAAATGTTAATTTTTATAATTTTGCAACTATTTCACATGCCAGTGAGCATATATTTGACTATTGGCATGCCTACCACATTGAATACATGCTTTTGTTCGAGCTGTCATGCCTCCATTTTGTAATTTGCAGAAATGTATTCAGTTAGTAGCCAAATACAGTTATGCAGGTTACACTATTCCTGTACAGACACCTGCCTGCTTCCTGGATCACTAATTCACCTCATTTGCATGATTTTCACCAGCAAATGGGGTAATTGGCACACATGAGCTGTGTCCGTGCAGGAATAGTGCAGGAGCACATCCCAGGGGCTTGTTCCTGGATCGCACGTCAGCCATATTGCCTGCAACAGCTCTTGCACTATTCCTGCACACTGTGCAGAGCTTGCTGAATCCTGGGGTACCTTTACATTGTACACATATTTTTTTCTTACATAGATGCTTTCTGTCTTACATAGATTTTTTGTTTCCAAGTTTTTCTAGAATATCATCCATGACCTTGATTATGACTCTGTGCCAAACACCTGTTATTTTACAGAAGATGCTCCATTGTTATCTACACATGGGCAGTGTTCTGCCTGAGATCCCACAATGGGTGCCAAAGAAAATTGTTGAAATTTTATACCAACCTTTTTCTTCATAAAGAATAGTAAATTGAACAGCCTATATTCATTTTTGTCACCCATAGAATGTGCATAATGTACCTAACTTTCTTCCCTTCTTATTTTCTTGGAATGTTACCAGATGTTAACTGTCTTGTTGTTTGTACCTACCCAAATGTCCTTGATGCTTTGACCCTAGAGGTGACCCATGACTTATCTGTTTCCTCAGAATCAAAAATTACATTACTGCAATAATAATGAAACCACTAATTAATTAAACAAATTATGTCTAATTAAATTAAGTATGTCAAAGTAAATATAAGTATGCCTAAGTATAAGTGTATAATCAAAAGACATAAACCAGTGCAACTGCCTAGCTCTACTGTAATTTGGTCTCCAAACTACCACCAAAATTCACCTCCACCTTTCTACCTATACTACAAATTAGTTCTGTTCCTTTCTTATAGTGTTGCACAATCTTTTTTTCACTCATTCTTATTAATCTACTTGCCTCTCTCCTGTCTTTTTGCTATAATACTTGACAGTATAAAACATTATCTCTTTTGCTGTGATCTAATTCCTCTGGATTGTTCTTTTTGCTCTAATCTTGCCTTATATAACCTTAATTCCTCTGTAGTGTTCTACTGCCCATTATTTGCCTCTACAGTCCTTTCTGGACAGTAAGTGTTAAAACAGCAGAATTAACCAACTAGTAAATAGAAGTCCTTTGTATTTTTATAAGTAACTTCCTAAACTAACATCTCACTTCTTAATAGTTTCCATGTAAACTGATTGCTTTTTCCCTTTACCTGTTTGGTGTAGCTCTGCCCTACCCCATTTCCACCCACCCCCTAATCACTTACAATTATAGTTACCAACACTCCACCCACTCACCAGCTCCATCCAATAAACTTTCAAATACTTAACTCAAGCCATTAATACCTACTTAATTGTTATTTTCCTCAACCTCTCAGAAGACTTCTATAAAACTTTAACCCCATTACTCTTTAATTTCCATTAACACACAGTTTTATTCTTTCAATATCTATTTCTGCTTTTTTTTACAATCGCCGCTTCCACACTTTTTTGTCTATTTTATAAATCAACCCTATCCCATCTCTCTCGCATGACACTATTTTCATAATATTTCTAATCCCCTCATTGGGCATACTATCACAAGTCACCCCTTTTTCATACACACTAACACATGCACCTATAAAAAACATTTACCCAGCCCTTACCACTTCATATCCACAATGATAGCTTTTCTGATATAACCTCCTCCCTATTTGGACATAATATTCACCTAACTAAAATCCACTTGCTTCCTATAACTACCAAAACCAAATTAATTTTGTACACACTCTACAGGCACATTAATAAAGCTACCTTCCTTTATCACCTCTTAACTCACCTCCTCAAACTTTTTCAATGTGGAGGCATTCATCCCAATCCCAGACCCACACAGCCAACCAACTTCTATCAATCTTACACCTCTAAAAACTTGCTGCTAATAACTCTAAATATACATAGTATATAGGTTCATAGGTTCATAGGTAGGTACTAGGTTATCAGCCCTAGGGCCTATACAAGCCTAGCCAAAAAGGTACCCTGGCTTTCGCCACCCAAGTAAATTATTTTCCTGTGCCCCTGTCAAGCAGAGTCACAGAGGTGATCCCTGGGGTGAATTTCCTATTTCCCATCCATTCATCAAGATTTTTCTTGAAGAGTGCTAATAAGGAGCTTTGTTTGATATAGATAGGTAGTTTGTTGCAGAGTATGGGAAGTCTCTGGGACAGGAATCTATCCCTCCAGCATTATCTGTTTATTGTGGTGACAAGGTTTAGGTCCCTAGAACGTGTAGCTCTGCGGGATTGGGATTTCTTTAAGTGGAGCATGTCCAACAGCTCTGGGTTTGACATAGCTTTGTATGTTAGGCAGAGATCGCCTCTGAGTAGTTGATATATGACGGAGTAAAGCTGGAGTTATTTTAGATGATTTGCGTACGGCATCTGTTTGAGGCTGGTAATCCTCTTTGTGAGGTATTTCTGCGGCCTTTCCAGTTCTTGTAGATGTCTTGTGAGGTACATACCAAAAGGGGCGTTGTACTCCATAATAGGTCTAATGAGTGACGAGTAGAGGGGAACAAAGACCTATTTTTTCCCGGATGGGAAACCTTTTGTGATGAGTTGTGCCACATAGAAGGATTTCCTGACTACTGTGGTGATGTGATTATCAAAGGAGAGACTACTGTCCACCTGTGTCCCAAGGTCTCTTATCAGACTTTCAGTGTTAAGTAGACTACCACCTATGTGGTAGCTCATGGGTACAGAGTTTTTACCAAAGGGATGACAATGTACTTTTTGGCATTGAGCTTGAGGCCATGGCTTTGACACCAGGCATCTGTCTTAGTGAGGCCCTTTTGTAGGATGTCCATATCATTAGGAGTTTCAATTATGGCTCCTAGTTTGCAGTCATCTGCGAACTTCATTAGCCAAAGACCTTCTGTGTTAGCCTGTACTTCAGAAAAGTAGATACCAAACAGGAGAGGACCCAGGACTGAACCCTGTGGTACTCCACTTGTCACTGGTCTGAAGTCAGATTTGGAGTCTGCTACTTTCACAGTGTGGGTTCTGTCAGTGAGCCAGTTGGCAACCTATCTTGTGACATAGGGATTTATACCTAGCTTAGTGAGTTTATTTATAATTCAAGAGTGGGGGATGGTGTCAAAAGCTTTGGTGAGATTGAGATAGGCTGTGTGAACCACCTTACCCTCGTCTACGGCTTTGGTGACTGCTTCAAAGAAGTCAATCAGGTTTAGGAGACATGATCTGCCTTTTACAAACCTGAACTGGGTGTGGTCTAGAGTTTGGAGATTACCAATGTCTTTGTTAATAAGTTCCATGATTATACATTCCATGGCCTTGCACACCAGGCTCGTTAGGCTAGTGGGGCGGTAGTTCCCAGGGTCAGTGCTGGCTCCCCCTTTGCGGAGTGGGATAACCGTCACTGTGCACCATTTACTGGGCACAAAGCCTGAGGTGAGGCTATGATTGAACGTGGTGCTTAGGTGGGGTGCCAGTTCATTCTCTAGTTCATGTAGAACGCAGCCTGGGATGTTTTCAGGTCCCGTGGATGCTGTGTTCTTGGCTTTGGAGAGTGTGGTTTTTACCTGTGCATCCATGATTACAGGAACTTTGCATTCTTCTGGTATAGAGATGGGCCCTTTAGAGGGTGAGGGGGGTAAAGTTAGCACTGAACCTATCAGCCAGGAGTTGGTTCTGTATATTTAGTGCCATTGTGCTGTAACTCGGAGCAGATCTGAGTGTTGCCATTGAGATTCTTGACATAGCTATAGAATGCATTCTGGTTGTCTTTAGAATCAATGGCAATTTTGTTTTCATAACTAGCTTTAGAGGATTTTATGAGGGATCTCAGCTTCTTACTGAAGCTGACCAGGGAGTTCTTACAGTCATGGGATTTTACTCTTTTTTGCAACAGTTTCTTTCTTCTGTTGTAGAGTTTGTTTATGGCAGGGGACCACCAGCTTGGCTTCCGTTTTTTTGGAGGATAGCATCTTGGTTCTGTTGGGGATAGCATGATCCATGCACTCATGTAAGTGCTTGTAAAGTGCATTTGTGTAGGATTCAGCAGTAGTACCTCTATTATCCATCTGCATGAGTGTCATGAAGTTTGCCACTTCTGTCTTAAGAAGCGTGAAGTTGGCTTTGGAGAAATATTTTATGGTGGTTTCCCTAATGGGTGGTGGGGGCGGGATGTGGATGTCTAGGCTGATTAGCTTGTGGTTGGATCTGACCAACGAGGAATTGACCACTGGTGTGGAACATCGGTCGCCCATGTTGGTAATGACCAGGTCTAGGATATTGCTGCCCCTGGTGGGGGTGTGGATAAGTTGATCCAAGTTGTTGGAATGTATGAATTCCAGAAAATGTTGAGCAAAAGAGTTGGTACATGAATAGTTTTTCCAGTTAATGGTGGGGTAGTTTAAATCACCAATTATTAGGGTGTTGGGTTGTACCCCAATATTTTCCAGTGTATCAGGAAATGAGGAGTGGGAATCCTGGGGCATGGTGGAAGATCTGTAGTAAGTTAAATTTAATTGTGGTCTTGCCCAGAGTTAGTTGCACTTGGATAATGTGGGATGCATTATGCCAAGCAACTATCCTGGAGGTGTGGATATCCTTAATGAATATGGACACGTCTCCATCTTTAGTGTTTCGGTCCAGGTTAGGTGGCTGAAAGGTGTGGTATGAATTATAGCCTGGTAATGCAGGGGTGCTCTCTGGATCCTTGATCCAGGTCTCTGTCACTGCACAGATGTCAATGTTCTCCATTTTAAGGAGTGCCGCAAGTGAATGTATTTTGAGGTTTAGACTTCTAGCATTGAGCAGCATTACCCTCAGATTTTACTTGCTTGTACCTGTTACGGTGGTTGCCATATAATCACTGAATTTCACTCATGGCTGGCACACTATTCCCCAGATATAGTAGCAGTTATTGAAATCTGGCTAAAGCCACACATTTAAGACAGTGAAATAGTACCTACTGGATATAGTATTATAAGAAATGACAGAACTTCTAAAAAACAGGTGATGTAGCACTAATTTACCATACCTCCTTAGCAATAAGCCCCCTCTCCAAAACTGTTCCATCCTTTGAAAATGCAGAAATTCCCCTGGCATCCATGCAAATAAACAACTCCAAACAAATCTGCCATAGATTCCTTTAATACTTATAAATTTAGATTAAAAATCACTGTCTCAATACTCATATTTCCCAGTGATCTTATCTAAGACCCATCCAAAATCTATTTCCCTTGAATTTCACTTCCATACCTGCTTCTTTCCTACATCACTACTTTCACCATCATACTACTTTGGCAACTAATCTTCTCCATCATACTACCTCGGTAACCAATTTCTATATTATTGCTTCTAATCCCTCCTTTCCATCCTCTTAAACTACTACCTCTATACCTCCCTATCTTATTTACAAGTGTCCTCTTCTTAACTAATCTCTCTCTCTCTCTCTCACTATACCATCTCCCATAGCTTGCTGAATATCCATCACTTTAACCTCCCCACCTTATCTCACACAACAATTCTCTCCTATACATCATAGATCAAGCTCTCACATCAACCTCCCTATTCATCCCTCATCTCAGAGAAACTTCTTCTAGAAACGTACACCCAAAATCAGTACAAACAATCTCCTATACAAAACATCCATAACAAAAATCTGGGACATCATCCCCTCTAGCTTGCAAAATATCACACAAACAGCTTCAAAAAAGAACTAAAACACTTCATCCAGAAAAACTGGATCTGCTCCTGTCAGGATCCTACTTAACCTCTCTCTTTCTCTTTATTTCTTTTATCTTTTCCAAATCTACTTAATCTTAAAAATTCTTAACTGCAAATTGTTTACTCCACTTTATACTTGTTCTCAAATTATATGTATTTCTATATATTTCTATGATATCTCTGTATATGTTAACAGTTATGCTGCAGTTTTACTTTACTGCATGTTATCTAGTTAATACTCTAATTTGTGTTATTATGTAAAGAATTTACTTTTGGAGCTTTTCCTCCTTGGGTCTCCACTGAAAATGGGCGTGTGCTCAGCTGGACCAACCCGGTTAACAAATGTGATATAAATAAATACATAAATACATCTCTTCCAATCTCCCTTACTTCTGTCGTTAACCTACACAATCTTTCTCTTCCCCCTCTCTCTCCACCTTTACCAGGCTTTTATCCTCTTCAACCATAAAGCCTAATTACTGTATTTGACAACTTGGCTGCTTTGCTAATTATGTCTAAAAATCTCACTGGTTTGCTATTTAAACCAACTATAACGTACCTTAAATTTTAATCCACTTATATGATAATTTGTATTAGTCCTAGAAAAGAATGTATGTCCACTTAACTCTGCAAATGATAAATGTATGTATTTGCTCTAGAGACAAATGTAATGCTTAATTTTAATTGTAGAAACGTTACTGTCTGTAATTGTTTAGATGGGGCTTTTCTCTTCGGGCCTCTGCTGAAAATTGATTCCTGATCCAGTCAGACTTTCCTGGTCACCAAATGGCAATAAATAAGCAAATAAATAAAGCAGCAGTCTTTAATAATGCATGCTTTTTGTCCCATTTAAAAAAACAGTATTTATTATATTGGACAAAAGTTATTACTATTAAGAACTCATTCTTTAATTAGTGGTTTGTTATTATTATTTTATTTATGGACCACTAGCTATACTTTCATGTCTTCGCAGCCAGACACCTGTCTCAGTGCAAAGGTCATCAGTTAATTGCAGAGTTTCAAGACTGACATGAGTGCATGCTGCAGGCTGGAGAAGGTAGCTTAATAGAAGTGCAAATAACATTTTTAATTTCATAATTATCGTTCATATACTTTTTTGTACCTGAGCTAAAATAATAATTAAAATTCTTGACTCAAATATTGTGAGTTTCACCTGATCAATTAATGACTTAAGAGTTAAGAGTGTAGTAATCCCTCCACTCAACCCCCTACTACTTTCTTCATCTAACAGGAGTTAAGACCACTCTCTTTACTGTACTGTGAGATTTGTATTTTATGAGGACCTCATTGCCACACTTCCAAATAGCAGATCATGCTCAAATATCTTTCCTCTTGATTAGGTTAGCAAGCACTTATGCATGGATGTGGCAATACAGATGCATTTTGCAAAATGAAAATGGCATAATCTTCATGCTGGATGGCCAGATGGTGTTCCTTGAAGCCATAGGCACTGTCAAATGCCTGAATTGCCCTTATTGTAACCTGCCACTGGATAGGTCTGACATGTAAGATGAAAGACACTACCATGGATCATCATAACAATGCTGTGGCTGAGGTCAGCATCTAAGCCAGGTCAAACTAGGCACTGAGTTTTTGGAATGGACCATTGTAGGAGCCCAGTAGCTGTTGCATCAAACAGCCATGAAAGAGCCAGAGCATGATCTTGCTCTCCTTCACACACCATGTATGAGCCTGAAGCTACCATAGCCATCTGCATATCTTCAGAAAATGGTGTCATGATCTTACTCTGCTTCATACACATCCTGTAGGAGCTTGAAGCTGGTTTTATTACAAGAAGCTGCCATAGGCACTTATATAGCTTCATTAAATTGTGGCCTTTTATGATGAATAAAATGGCATCCTATAAATCATGCTTACAACAGGGATCTCTGAATCACAGGTAGTACAGCTTGCATCTGTGAAGTTATGAAATACACATAACCATGCAGGTGCCCCGAACAGCTGTGCATCTGTGGCTTGTCAGATCTGCATTCCATTTCATACATGTCCAGCGATAAAATAAAGTGATTTATACATGCTCAGGCTTCTTGGCCTCACTTCCTTATATGTTGCACAAAGAAGTATAAAGTCGTAAAGTTGTTGGATATGTCACCATTCTGCATGCTGTCTTCCAGACATTTTTGGAAGCTACTTTAGAGATCTGGCCCAAAGTACTTGGAAGAAGAATAGGCAGCTCTGAGGAGGTACATGCCATGGTACTCTGCAAGTGTGTGGTCAGCTGTTTTTGTCTGCCTGTCAAGGGGTGTACACCATTGCACAGGATGTAAAGCTGGCAATATGAATATGTTTTACTGCATTTATTGTGTGTAGGCAAATTGTACTGGCAATAAAGTAGTCTAGGATATCAAGCAACATGCTCCTGTACATGAAACAAAAATAACATGGAAGGCAGTAAATACCAAGCAGTACAGTTTAATAGCAGTCATTAACCACTTTCATCCAAATGTGTAAAGAACTAGATGTTCCCATGCATGCCTGTCATTTCATATAGAGAGGGTATGCGCTTTGTAATGTACATAGGGTTCTGTGCTGTTGGATACAACAGTTACTTGCCTATGCATATGTATCCCTCCCACTGCGACACTGTATAGCTGTATCACATGTACTTCTCTTTCTCTTCCTTAATTCTGACAAAAGGGATGACTGCTTTACACTATACATAACTCTAGTTTGTATCAAGGAGTCTGTGCCTTACAGGGAGTGTATGTGTGCCAATGTATTGTATAGCAGCCATATGTGTCCTCATAGTTGCTCCTCTGACAACAGTTTGGCATACTGCTTAATTTTCCCTTCAACTATACAACAGTATATCTGTTTTACACTGGTGTCTCTAACTGTCATACTACCAAACCCAACAATGTACAGTCTGTGTTTAAAGGTTCTATATATACAAAGAATGAGGTGAGTGGTACAAGTGGGCAATTTCAACCCCTTGAAAATGTCATGTTGATGCAACAAACCAAGACCCATGAACAGTGTCTGATGGGAAGAGAGGGTGCTGAGTAGCCCTTATGAGACCGAGTGTGGCACAAAGTTGTCCAGGGCATCAGTGTTGTGTAAAGGGAAGAATAATAGAATGTAGGAGTGTTAGAAGCACATCACCAGCATGCTATCTCAGGTCAAAGCAAAAGTACATTCCATAGCAGTTAAGAGGCTGGCTGGAAGGGCCCTGAGGAGAGGCAGGTTAACAGGGTGATAGAGGGTGATAGAGGTAGTAGGATAATCCCAGCAGGAATGAGGTGGACATCAAGATGGACACATCTCACAGATCTTAGTGGATGATACACAAGATTAGAAGCACAGAGAGCAGATTTCTTTGCAGGAGCACTGCACATATTGACTGTAGTTTGACCACAGCAAACACTGCTTTTCTTTGGTTGTAGGAATATTGCTTATTCAGCCGTGTAAACATATCAGGGGTGGTAGGTCAGTAATATATAGCATGTCTTGCATAAACAGTCTTACTGTGTGTACCACAGGACCACATTTTGCTAAATCTGGTGATTCTTTCATTATGACTGGGTCTGGACAGAAGGCCGATGTTTGCATCCATTCTGTGGCTAACTATGATGATAACACGCAGATAACTGAGTGACAGTCAGATGACGCTGGCACTTCTGTGTCCATAATAGCTGGATCTTCACCGACAATACATGCTGAAAGTGTGGTCTTGCCCACAGATGAGCCAGGGTCTATACAATCTGAGCATTCAGCATCCCCAGTGGGGCATGGGACCCTATGATTGTGAACACCAGTGGAGTTTTTTCTATGGCTATAGCAGGCCATGAGTGGCCTACATCAGATGTGATAATTCCCTTTGTGTCACAGTTTTGCAAGGGTGTCTGTCACCATAACATTTATAGCTGGCCCCTGACATGCAGACAGTACTTGTAATCAATGATCTGCCATTCCCAATTTCCATCTCAATCACCATGCAGAGAATTGCCACTGACACTATCACAGACAGTCTGGGCCATGTAGAAGGCCATAGCATGGTATTCCCTGCCATGGAAGACACCAAGTCCTACTGTGTCAAGAAAGAAGAAAGGCCCTAGATCATGATCATGTAGTGGCATCCCCACTCTATCACAGGAGGAAGTTGTTCCTAGCATGGAGTACCCATCAGCTTCATCCCTCCATCTCCATCTTCTGTGCTATACATGCTATACCCCCGGATGAACTTAACCTGTCTACTTTTCTCCACTCCTGTCTGTACAGATTCTCTACACATCTCCACTTCCTCATCTGCACTTGGTTATCCTGCCCTCTGTACCACTTTACATAACCTTTTCCTACCACCTCCTCGCAGTTATACATATATATATATATATATATATATATATATATATATATACACACACACACACACACACACACACACACACACACACACACACACACACACATATATATATATATATATATATATATATATATATATATATATATATATATATATACATACATAATAATGTAAAGCATTTTGCTTTTACTAGTCACTTCTTAAAATTATGTGTAACAATTTTTTACTAACCTGATGATGAATGCACTCAGTAAAAATCAGTGGTGTAACAGGTAGCAAATTTGCCTATGGTATAGAAAGTTGTGGGTTCAATTACCACACTGGGTAGATTAATTACTAACACTACAGTGCAGCATAAGTGGAGGTGCTATACTCTTGACTGTGTCACCCTTTGGATGAGATGTTAAACTGAAGACCCATCTGCTTGAGTTGGTGGTAATTTAAGTGGATATAAAAGATCCCATGGCACCTATCTAAAAGAGGAGGGGTCATTTATTAAACATACCTATTTAGAACAAACATACGATTTTACACTATGTACATTATTTATAATAGTTGAAACACTTCACCTCTCTATTCAATATTCATTCCGATATACATTCCATTAGACCCCTACTCCATTTTCCACAACCAAAATCATATCCTTTCCAATACCTTTGCCAAATTCCATCTTTCATTAAACATTAGTTCCCTTATTCTTTAGTGCCACAGACCCCATATAAATGTAAACATTTTTTGTCTGTTTTACATACATACTCATTAGTCTTCTACCATAATATCCATATTCAACAATGTCCATATTTATGTCATCTGTACTCTTTATTTCTTCAAAGTATCATTTTTTCTGTACTTTCAGAATTATTTTACATTTTAAAAATACTTGTTCAGTTGCCTCAAGTTCTTGACAGCAATGACATACTCTACCTTCTTTTTTTAATATTTGCTTTAATTGGCAATTTTTTTATTCCCAATCTCCACAAAAAATCCTGACACACTAATACATGTTTAAATCTTTGCATTCTTGCCTTTATCACCCTATCTCCCGGGTTCACTATGCCCTGCACGGTGTGCAGGATCAGTGCAGGAGCTCTAGCAAGCAATATGTCTGCCGTGCGATCCAGGAACAGCCTGCAGGGACGTGCACAAGAGCTCCTGCACTAATCCTGCACAGACTAAGCCCTTGTATGCAAATCACCCCATTTGCAGGAGAAATCCATGCAAATGAGGTGATTTTGTGATCCAGGAAGCTTGCGGCCATCCGTGCAGGATTAGTGCAATCTGCAGAAATGTACTCGGTTAGTAACCGAGTACATTTCTGCAAAATCCAAAACGGAGCTGTGACAGCTTCAAATAAAGGCTGAATATCATTGAGGAAGCATGCCAATGGTCAAGTATAAAGCCACTGGCATTGCAAACAACATAAAAAAAAATCAACTTTTATTTTTATTTCGCCAATCTTGGCTGTTTAACCATAGGGCAGCAGCGCGCAAATGGGATCTTGGGGAAAATAACAAAATAAACCTAAAATAAGCATTCTAATTAAAGTCACTATTCTGCCATGCAAGTCAATGGCAGGCAGAAGACAACATGGTCAATGAGTAGTGGCTGCTAAGGGGGGAGGCACAGTGTGAGACATGTAATCATGCATTAGCAGGCAATCCTATGCAAATGAGGGGAAGGATAGTGAATCCCAGTTTCCCCAGCATGTGAGTCAGGTCACAGCAGTGTAAGAGTAGGAATAGCTTGGTGCAAGCCTAGGAGTTAGGTGACATCATGGGGAGTGTGCCAGGCATACTGTAAGCAGATTGGAGCCCTGTGGCTTGGGCTTGCTCCTAGCTTAGCACACCTAAGCTAGGGGTGTGTCTAAACCTGCCTAGCACTCTTTACAAAATTTAAGCAGCTGTGCGTGCAGTGCACCGGGTTTTGCAGGAAGAAAAAAGAATTTAAACCAGGAAATAGCAGCTCTGTGCACATTTGAGCACTTTGTTTGTGCGGCGCACACACGGCCTTAAATAGGATGGCAATGGGAAGGGAAAACAGCAGTAGGAAGGTTATCAAGAAGAACTAGCTTAGTTAGCAGGTGAAATGTATCTGAATCAGCCAATTACACAGGCAGCAGACCAGCCCAGCCCAGAACACCACTATAAACGAAGCAAACACCTTTCCCTCTGGTTTTTCCCACACTCTACACCACCGGTGTAAACAAGCGGGGAACTTTTGACACTCACAACAGCAAAATGATAGGGACTGCAATAGCTATCATACAACTTGTGGAAGAGGCTGAGGGTGGTGAGGATGTGAATGCTGTAGACCAACCCACAGTGAGGAGATGGAGACGGAGAAGAGTGTACAGACCCAGAGTAACCTACCAGGGGCTGCATGAGCTGGAGATAGTGGAGCACTATAGAGTGGACAGGAACCGCCTACAGCAAATTGTTGAGCTGTGCCGGCCATGCCTGACACACAGAACTAACAGAGGGGAACCCATCTCAGCGGATACCCAGGTATGTGTAGGCCTAAGAATACTAGCTACAGGTACCTTTCAAAGGCCAACTGGGGATATGATGGGGATTTCACAGGCATCAGCATCCAGGGTACTCCACCAGTTCCTGGATGCCGTGTCAGCACATGTCGGTGAGCACATATATTTCCCCAACACCCGTGAGGCGTTGGCCAGAAATATGCAACTGTTCCACCAAATAGCAGAATACCCTGAGGTAGTGGGTACTATAGACTGCACACACATATGCATCAAAGCACCACTCAGTGAGTGGGGTAGGGTCTACATCAACCACAAGGGCTTCCCCTCCATCAACTGCCAGATCATGTGCGATGCCCAGGGCATAATATTGAATGTGTATGCTGGCTGCCCTGGAATCTATCATGATTCCCACATCTGGCATCTGACGCAGCGGTACCAGAGATTTGCCAATGTGGACATCCCTCATGGTCACCTAGTGGGGGATGCTGGATATGCACTGGAGCCGTGGCTGATGACACCCATCAGAAATGCACACACACCCAAGCAAGAACTCCATAATGAGGCACACACACAGACCAGAATCACAGTAGAGCTTGTGTTTGGGATGCTCAAGTCATGGTCCCGGTGCCTGGACACATCCAGTGGATCCTTGCAGTACTCACCAGCTAAATGTACCCAAATTGTCCTTGTATGTGCCATACTACACAATATGATTCTGTGGAAACAGCTGCAGCAGGAACAGCACAGGACAGGGACAAACAGCCCCCCCCCCCACCATTTCCAAGGCCTGCACAGGGACAGAGTGACTTGGAGGAGGAACAACCTAAGCCTGCCCCAGTAGGCAGAAGGAGGCGTGCCCAGTATGCCCTGGCCTTGGCAAAGAGGCAACACATAGCATATACACTGACACAGGAGGGACCCTGGGAATAACACCTCTCTCTGACTCTCACATACAGTAAAAGGGATGCCAAACATTACACTACCTGTGCCTAACCATGTGTAGGGAGTGTACTATGTGCATCCAACATAGGCAGCCCTGCAGCACCACCCTCAATACTGGGACACCCACAAGGTAAGTGACTCACACATGCCAGTTGGGGGGGTCACATACCCAACAACAGTCACAGCCAGCAGAACAGGTGTAGACAAACACAAACAAAGGCTGTGCTATGGCCTCTGAATGAGGCCTATGGGTAACTTACCCCCCAGGCCTACACAGACAGACTACAGCAGGTCAGGCAGTGGGATATGAGTTCTGAAGGGTAGGAAGTCAGAAACTAATATGTAGGTAATTAAAAGCTAAGCTCTATAGTACACTGGTATGCCTCAAGTCAGCACGATAGGTAAGACTACAGACTGAAATGGAGTACCCGACATACCAGTATAGTCCTAGCAAATGTGTACAAGTGTCAGGTGTGCCCCCCCCCATCCGATGTAAAAATGTAGTCACAGTCAGGTGTGCCTCCCCAATCCTGTGTATAAACGTAGAAATAGTCAGGTGTGCCCCCCCCCATTCTACCTAGAAATGTAGTAGCAGTCAGGTGTGCCCCCCCCCAATCCTGTGTAGAAATCAGAAATAGGCAGGTGTGCCCCCCCATCCTATGTAGAAATGTAGTAACAGTCAGGTGTGCCCCAGCAATCCCGTGTAGAAACGTAGAAATAGTCAGGTGTGCCCCCCCCCCATCCTATGCAAAAATGTAGTAACAGTCCATGCCAAATGATCGAAGGATACCCTGCAGAGACAGCATGCCACCTGTAGGTGTACAACACAAAGGTCAGCACTGCAGTACAAGCTACCTGTACACAATCCACACATTCAATACAGATGGCCATACTGGGCATGCCCACACACTTAGAGAAATGAAGGCAATGTCAGTTATCAACATACTGAAAGGTCATAGTGGGCATGCTCACACACTTAAACACATGAAGGCCATGTCTGCAAACACCAGTAGACCAGACATATCTGGCAGCTGCAGATGTTAGTGCAGACACTCCTCAGTATGCACCACTCATGCTTTGCACACACAGTGGATAGGAATACAGACATATATGTTAGGGCAACACACTATAATAAGCCAAAGGTAGATGTGCATAGATGTGTGGAAGAGGGTGACTGTGACAAGGAGCCATCCAGACCTGTCCCACCCAGCACACAGCCAAAGGGCCACAACCCCATGAGGTTCAGATGTTACTCACTGCAGATACTAGCCACCAGTATCTGTCAGCAGTACAGACTATGTGGTGCATGTGCTAGCTGTGCAACATGACTGTACAGGGAAGTAGTCATCTATCATCTGTATACATGTACCTGTGAAATATGACCATATTTGTGCCTGCATGTGGCATGTCAACCTCTAGATGAATGGGTTATGGCCCATGCACACACACAGCCCTCTCCATAGCCCTACTATGACAAGCCTGCTGAGATCATCCAATGTGAAACACACCTTGAAGAGAGCTGCAGCCCAGTAATCTCCACGGTGTGTCCCAGAACTGCGTACTGCTGTAGTGTGATAAATTAATTAGGTAGGAGTTCTAATTCCAGACTTGGCAAATGTTTGTGTGTGTGTGTGTGTGTGTGTGTGTGTGTGTGTGTGTGTGTGTGTGTGTGTGTGTGTGTGTGTGTGTGTGTGTGTGTGTGTAGACAGCAATGCTTTTTAGGGTAGTCACAATACCTACAATTCAAATGTTCCACTTTGGCAAGGCTGCTGATGTTATCCACCTAGAAATACACCTCTGGGAAGGTTGTAGCCCAGTAATCTCTGTAGTGCACCCTGTAACTGCTGTAGTGTGACAGATTAGTTAGGTAGTAATTCTAATCCCAGACTTGGCAAGTGTGTTTGTGTGTGTGTGTGTGTGTGTGTGTGTGTGTGTGTGTGTGTGTGTGTGTGTGCGTGTGTGTGTGTGTGTGTGTGTGTGTGTGTGTGTGTCTGTCTGACTCTGTCTGTGTAGAGAGCAATGCTTTTAGGGTAGTCACAGTCCCTACAATTCAAATGCTCTCCTTTGGTAAGGCTGCTGATATCATCCACCTAGAGATACACCTCTGGGGAGGCTGGAGTCCAGTAATCTCTGTTGCACATTCTATAACTGTGTACTGGTGTAGGGTGATATAGAACTCTGGTAGGGTTCTATTCCCACCCATGGTAGTTCTGAATGTTTTATGTGTGTTTCAATGTCTGTGTAGGGAGCAATGCATTTATGGCTAGTCACACTTAGTACATTTCCAATCCCCTACTTTGGCAATTCTGCTGATGTCATCCAATGTGAATTACACCTTTGGGGAAGGAGTACTCCAATAATCTCTGCTGCGCATTCTATAACTGCGTACTACTGTAATATGATAAAGTAGTTAGGTAGGTGTTCTATTCCCAGACATTTCAAGCGTGTGTGTGTGTGTGTGTGTGTGTGTGTGTGTGTGTGTGTGTGTGTGTGTGTGTGTGTGTGTGTGTGTGCGTGTGTGTGTGTGTGTGTGTGTGTTTGTGTGTTCCTTTGTCAGTGTAGGGAGCAATGCTTTTGAGTCCATTCACAGACACTACAGCCTCCATTACCTCACTTTGGCAAGTGTGCTGATGTCATCAACTGTGAAATACACCTTTGGGGAAAAAATGTCCCAGTAATCTCTGCAGCATGTGCTATACTTGCGTACTGCTGTAGTGTGATAAACTAGTTAGGAATGAGCTCTATTCCCAGCCATGGCAAGTGTGGATGTTTGTGTGTGTGTGTTCCTTTGTCAGTGTAGGGAGCAATGCTTTTGAGTCCATTCACAGACACTACAGATTCCATTGCCCCACTTTGGCAAGTGTGCTGATGTCATCAACTGTGAAATACACCTTTGGGGAAAGGCTATCCCAATAATCTCCATGGCACGTGCTATACCGGTATAGTGTGGTAAACTAGTTAGGTAGGAGTTCTATTCCCAGACATGGCAAGTGTGGATGTTTGTGTGTGTTCCTTTGTCAGTGTAGGAACCAATGCTTTTGAGTCCATTCACAGACACTACATCCTCCATTGCACCACTTTGGAAAGTTTGCTGATGTCATCAACTGTGAAATACACCTTTGGGGAAAAGTAACCCAATAATCTCCATGGCTCATGCTATACCTGCGTACTGCTGTAGTATGATAAACTAGTTAGGTAGAAGTTCTATTCACAGACATGGCAAGTGTGGATGTTTGTGTGTGTGTGTTCCTTTGTCAGTGTAGGGAGCAATGCTTTTGAGTCCATTCATAGACACTACAGCCTCCATTGCCTCACTTTGGCAAGTGTGCTGATGTCATCAACTGTGAAATACACCTTTGGGGAAAGACTATCCCAATAATCTCCATGGCACGCGCTATACCGGTGTACTGCTATAGTGTGATAAACTAGTTAGGTAGGAGTTCTATTCCCAGACATGGCAAGTGTGGATGTTTGTGTGTGTTCCTTTGTCAGTGTAGGGACCAATGCTTTTGAGTCCATTCACAGGCACTACATCCTCCATTGCACCACTTTGGCAAGTTTGCTGATGTCATCAACTGTAAATACACCTTTGGGGAAGAGTAACCCAATAATCTCCATGGCTCGTGCTATACCTGTGTACTGCTGTAGTATGATAAACTAGTTAGGTAGAGGTTCTAGTCCCAGACATGGCAAGAGTGGATGTGTGTGTGTGTGTGTTCCTTTGTCAGTGTAGGGAGCAATGCTTTTGAGTCCATTCACAGACACTACAGCCTCCATTGCCTCACTTTGGCAAGTGTGCTGATGTCAGCAACTGTGAAATACACCTTTGAGGAAAGAATAACCCAGTAATCTCCCTGGTGCATGCTATACCTGCGTACTGCTGTTGTGTGATAAACTAGATAGGTAGGAGTTCTATTTCCAGACATGACAAGTGTGGATGTCTGTGTTCCTTTGTCAGTGTAGGGAACAATGCTTCTGAGTCCAATCACAGACACTACAGCCTGCATTGCCCACTTTGGCAAGTGTGCTGATGTCATCAACTGTGAAATACATATTTGGGGAAGGAATATCCCAGTAATCTCTGTGGAGTGTGCTATAACTGTGTAATGCTGTGATAAGCTAGTTAGGTAGAAATTCTATTCCCAGACATAGAAAGTGTGTGTGTGTGTGTGTGTGTGTGTGTGTGTGTGTGTGTGTGTGTGTGTGTGTGTGTGTGTGTGTGTGTGTGTGTGTGTGGGTGTGTGTGCGTGTTTGTCATTCATATCCTATATGGAGGTGGCTGTGAGTGTGCAAATATTGGAGTCATTGAGAAGTGGGTTTTGCAATTTTCCTATATGGTGACCCTATGTATGTCACAATGTCCACCTTACAAGGATAACAGATGTCAATCAGCCAAGAGGCTGGGGTGGAAATCCATACCCCTAGATGTGAAATCAAGGCTGGTGAACAAAGTAAGTAACCCTAGAATTACCCAGAGAACACTCTGAACCCATGTCTCATAAAACACACATGCCTAGGCAACAACCGCTATGTTGGTAATACACTGCATATTGTTCACAGATAGCAACCATGGTATGATTGCATTGGACTCCAGAGGGCATGTCACCCTGTCCATCAGTGCAATAGGCACAAAATTGCAGACAGTGCACCTTCACAATGTTCCGCACTGCATGCCTGCAACATCTGTGGTGCCATCAAATGTTATCCACAAAGGACATACCATGCCTTACACACATGCCCTGCATGAACAGATGCCACTGACACCAGGGAATACCTGTAACATGTTATCAATGTAGATGCAGGGTCAGTCTGCTGTCCATTAGCCCTGCCACAAGAAGTCAGGATTGGCATATCTGATGATAACAATCTGTGTACACAACATAGGCCTGGCAATCCAGGTACACTTCAACATGTCACTGTACATGAATGTGGGACGTGTGCACATCACAGACACCATCCATGTCATGGACTATAGAACACATACAAGGCAAGCATTGCACAGCAGTGGCCACATACATTAGTAACCCAGGTGACTGAATGGTGAATACAATACCCACCTGTGTTGGACATTTCAGACAATACACCCCTGAGCCACACTGCAGACCATTGTCACATGGCCTGATGCCAAGGTATAGCCCTCAGCTAGCCTTGTACAGCCCTCTGGCACAGCCAGTCAGTACACACCTGTGAAGCAATGCACACATGCACTTCTGTACTGGCACCCTCTATCTGTGTGTGTGCTGTATGATGCACCCAAACACATTCACACCCAGTACAACTCCCATTGGCATACTGAAGCATGCTGACTGATGTCAGACACCTGCACATACCCTTTGCCCATAGAACCTCAGGATAACCCCTGTGGTGCATGTAATACCTGTGCATTACTGTATTGTGGTTT